>NC_086283.1:72737237-73037237 GCF_021018805.1 Prinia subflava | reverse complement strand
CTACAGTCCTGCCTTCCTGCATATTAACTCTTTCTATCAACTTGAACTAATCACAGACCTTTACATGAACTCAGAATTTCATTATTCATGCTGTTGTCAACTTGTCCCACCCATATCTCACTAATTTGGTTATAACATTCTAAAATATAGAAGATACAGGATGCTCACTACTTTTAATCTCAATTTAGACACAGTCACTTCTTTTATGACAAAAGAGAGAGAGTGTAGGCATGTTTGCATATTTTAAAATGGGTTCAAACAGAATGATTGTAAGATAAAATAAACATAAAATATTATTTAAGAAATTTTAAAAATCATAAATAGATCAGTAATTTTGAATTTTATTAAGTTTCTTTTATTAGACATATAAGTAATTTTTATACAAACATTTATACAAACATATACAAACATATACAAACATAAAGACATTTTTACACAAACTAGCTTCAAAGAGTAAGTATTAAACTTTTTCAGAAAATGTGATTGAAAGCATACCATTATAATCACAACTCTCAAATTTACATAGATTAGTTAAAAATGTCTGAGCAGTTAAGCAAAGACAACTTTTGATAGATAAAGCTGCAAGAGACATTTCTGCATTGTTTAATTTTTTCCTCGCATCCAGCATGAGTGTCTAGGGTTATTCCCACTGCCCCTCATTGTCATGCCCTGTACCACTACTACTATGCAATACAGCTAAAAAAAAATCACATGAATTTCACAAGAAGTACCTTCATCTAAAACATCTAATATACATTTTAAATAACTAAAGACACAGAATGGGCTTAAACACATTGTGTCCCAGATGAAAATCCATTATAAAATCTCGTTTGTAGAAGCTCATGTTTAAACTTGCAATTCCTAAGGGACTGTTTTTGTGTTGGTGCCTTTCCAGCAGTCACCATTCATGGATGAAAGAGGATCTAGGAATCCTTATGGCTCTGTCAGTCTATTCAGAATAGAGTCAGGTAACAGAACTGTCAAAAAAGTCCAATGATTCTTCAGATCACAACTGTCATTATGAACAGTTGTTGGTGGCTTATTAGCCCTGGTTTTCCTAGTAAAAATAGAGGCATTATAAAGTGCTGCTGATAGCACTGCATTCATGTTGACACTACATGTCAAATATCATCAACACACCTGCACCTGTCATGAGCTACAAAGTGTGCTTCTCGAAAGTTATGAAAAAACTTTTCTGATTTCATTACATCATACATTATATTCTGAAAACAAATCTTTGCAACCTTTTTTTTGTCCTTTTCATCATCTCTTAAATCAAAATTCACTTAAAGGAAAATTTCTTTCATTTTCCTGCCTTCTGTTTTCTGTAAGTCCTCTGATTTTATTTGAAACATCATCTTCTCATCTACAGTATTTAATTTATTTCATTTTTTAAAATTAACTTCTTACTCTCTGCTTCTCTGTTGTGTTCTGCTTGATCTGAACTGACTTCATCTAGGCTTCTCCCTTATACCACCAAAGATATTTGTGAAAACAAATTCTGAAAGCCCTTTTGTTCCCAGCTAAAGAAAAATCTACTGTTGTTGTCTGC
The DNA here is from genome assembly GCF_021018805.1 of Prinia subflava. Lineage (NCBI taxonomy): Eukaryota > Metazoa > Chordata > Aves > Passeriformes > Cisticolidae > Prinia > Prinia subflava. Next base: position 73,035,685 of record NC_086283.1, on the reverse strand, counting down.
TCCCCTTCATCTCCTAATAATTTTTGATGTTCAAAATAATTTTAATTTTAACTTTTTAACCATTCTTCAAAATACAGTGAAAATCACAGACATAAACCTTTGTATAAGCTAGCATTGCCATATGACTAATACAGCTTTGAAAAATAAAACCTTGCTATGTGTTTCACTATTGTTTCCTGATCACATCTAGCTCACACTTTCCCCTTTTAGCCATGGCCATCACTGGGGATATAATCAATGGACTAGCCTAATATAACAGAAGGGAAAGTTTAGAATTTTGCTGGTGCCAATATCTTTTAATAAATTTTTATTTATTTTTCTCAGATTAAGGTTAAAAAAATACAGAAGAACAAGCCCATGCTAAAGGATGTTTAAATATTCCAGATTAAATATTGTGAAATTTAGTTCACTGAGCCTATGTAGAGCCATCTCTGAAATTAAGAGGCAGGTCAGCTACATTTTAATACATATATATATATATTCAGGAGATGTAAAGATTTAATGGCCAGATCACCTGTACTCTTTTGTTGTGGAAATAAAATTGCAGATTAAAAGATATATTAAGGATAGAAAGAAACTTCCTTCTTTGAAGAAGAGCATTCACCATTAATGGAAGCAAATAATGATTACCAAAATATTAAACCATTCAGCTGCAGATATTTAGGAGGTTGTGTTCATAAATACTTAGACAAATAGATATGCCAATTAAATAGATATGGTAGGTATAACTACTGGTATTCATCACATACTGTGGCATTAGTATCATATTAGATATGCTAATTTGATACAATTAACCTTTTGTAATTGCTTTAAAGACCTTGTCTAACCATGCAGAATATTACTTCATTGAAGAAATAACTGATCAAGTACAAAACAAGAAGCAAGACTTCAAGAAACTAATTACACTGCCTGTATATTGAACACTTTTCCTGCTAAGGTTTAAGTCACCTTTATATATTCATATATTCTTCCAGACAATCTTAGTAATGGAGAATGATTGCTCAAAGTTAAATATTTGGCTTTCATTTCTGTCTTCTGAATTTGAGCTGTGAAATGCAACCGAATACTTACATGGGTTAGGGCAGAGGGAAGAAAGATAACAACAACAGAGTTTAGTTTACAATTGTGTATTAAAATTAAGGATACTATTTGCAAATTTTGTGCTTCATTGCCCAACATATGCTGATGCAGACAAAAAGAACTAGCACAGATGTTTTCCCAGTAATAGGTTCTGTAGTAACTGGCCAAGTGGCAGAATGCTAGAGATCAATCACTTGAGTCAAAGTGACTGTGTGCTAGTATGGGTTTTAAAAGATGTAAGCTACATGGATCAGATTTCCTGAATCAGAATCTTACTCTGTATAACCAAAAAGGGAACACAGTTATTGAAGAAAGTTAGTCTGAGTTTTGCTTTTTTATAGTACGTCACAGCTTTATTCATTACTAGACTGTTATTATTGAGGGGTAGCTCTGCTCTTTAATCTGTGGTAAAACCTTTGACATTTAGATTCTTATTGCCTGAATAATTTATTAGTTTAATAAGCAGACAGTTCATAATTCTACTTCTGCACATTTTGTCTAAAATGCTTTAGACTATTTCAGTGCCATGTGCTCACTTGAGAAATGAAGAAATTCATCTGAGAGATATGTTCAGACTGTAAGTATAAATTTAACTTCAGAAGTTGGGAGACTTCCACTTTTCTAGGTATAGTATATACTTAGAGAGTATCCATTGAGTGTGTCTATGTTTGCAAAGACAGAAGACTAATAAAAGATGTGCAACATTAGTATGAAACACATTTCCTATCTATTATTAACATTATTTAAAAACTTTACGAGGAATGTCATATGACCTTGTTACTGAGCCCTTGCTCTGCTGGTAACTACACAAACATGAGTAAGTGCCAGTACTGAATCTTGAGCCCTAATAAAAGTAGTCAAACAAATAAGTGCAAAAGTACAACAGTAAAGCAAGAAAAATGTTTTTTGAGGTTTACTGTTGCATTGCTATTTAATTTGAGACACATCTTGCTAAATGCAGAACAAACTTTCACGAGAAAGTGGTAATATTTTTCTTGGAAGAAGATTTCCAAGTAACTTTTCTGTTAAAAATTTCATATGACTCACAAGAACCACCTGAATTTATTTGTAACATAAAGCATAGCACAAAAGCAAGCCCAGCTGGGTGAACTGATACTTAGTCATTCCTCAAGAGTGTAATTGAACCTTGAACTGACATTCCAGAAAAAATTAACCTAAAATAAAACATTTCCATGAAACTTTTAACCTGTTCTAAAGGAATCTATTAAAGACAAGAACATGCTGAAAAATAGAAAAGTAGCATTCACAATGTAATTTGAATTCTGAGAAACCCAAACTTTTCTGAACTTTTAAATTATTTTTTTCAGCCTTGATTGGTGTTGCACAGAAGATAAAACTGTTGCAGCAAATCTGTTCTTTACATCATCACTTTCTAGTGGTACATCCAAATGAGCAAATAGGAAAAAAATATGATTCATATGACTGTTCACTTAATCTTAATCTTGTGTACTCATATTTCAACAAAAATTGGTGAAAATAGCTTTTCAACCCATCTATTCCTGCAAGTCTACAGCTGCCTTGTAGAGACATGAAGAACAGGGATACAGTGTACAACATCTGCACAGCTACTTACTGTGTAATAGTAAGCTTGGAAAAGTACTTGGAGGAGTAGATCATATTCCAGTTACACTTACAGGTTCTCTCTCTGTGAAGAGTCAGTACATAATTACCTTTAGATTTCCAATACTGACGCCATGAGCGAGCATCAGAATTTCAGAAAATTTTACTGAAGAGCAACATGCCATTGTATTTGAAAAGTCACGGCAATCAGATAAATTCAGTGCCTGGAAAAGAGAAGACAATGCCCATTATTATAAGGGGTATAAAAAGGAACTTTGGAAACTACTGATTAGTCAGTCTGACCTGCATGCCTCACAGCATCATGGAACAGACCAGCCTGGAAGCCAGGCAAAGCACTTAAAACAGCTAATATGGGTTCACCACAGAAAATCATATCTGAGAAAGCTGGTGGCCTTCTGTGCAGAATGATGGAGCTGGCAAATAAGGAAAGAGCTACTGATGTCCTCTATCTCGATTTGAAGTGATGCCATGCACATTTTGTCATTGTGTTGGAGTGCTATGGGTTTGATGGAAGAACTGAGAGATGGATAAGGAATCGACAGGATGGGCCTATCCAAAAGTGTTGCAATCTCAATGTCCAAAATGAGTCAGTGATATATGGTGTCTCTCAGGAGTCTGTACTTGGGCCAGTGCCATTCAATGTCTTTACTAATGACACAAACAGCTAGCTATACTTATCACTACATTTCTTCCTTGATATTTTCCATACTTTGTGAAAATATTTTTTCTGAAAATTTAAAGTATTCAATGCAACATAACTTTAATATTAAACAAATCAAAGTTAATTCAGTTAGGAGGTTCACTACTAGAGTTCACCATCATGTATTGAATTGAAAAATATACACACAAACAGATGAGTCAGAATTATATTTTCAACTGCACCAGTATCTGCTTAAAGGAACTTGAAAGGGAAGCAAAAAACATTAACAAAACACTCTAAAATTTAAAAAAGAAAAATGAATGTGATGAATTATCTGGCCACAGGCTATTCTAATTTCTTATTATGCTTTGGACAATGTAGCATAGAAGATAAAGACAGGGCATATAACAGAACTACAGAAACTCCAGAAACTTACCAGACTGGATAAAGCCAGAACACTTCTGCAGAAGTCCTGACTTCAAGGGCTTTAACATATGGCATCAGAGTCAGCTCAAAACATGGGATTTACTGACTTAGCTGCAATGTGAGTTCTAGGTGCAAGATAGTTCTTCCATGCCAAAAGTCCAATATTTCAAACATAGATACTAAAGGAAGGTTTATGATGTGGGTACTGATGGTTTCTAATTTACAGCACTTTACAAGAGTGTATTTTTGCAAAATCAAATGAACCATAAACACATTTTGGACAATCTTCCTAATTCATTCACTAAAGTAATCTCAGGCTGTACACTTAATAGAAATAAATGCAACAGAGAATTATCTAATATTGCAATATTAAATGTAAATCTGTCATTAAATGAAAATGTGAATGTAAATCTACCAGACCTCCTTAAAATTCAGTACTTTTTAAAAATCAATGTTTCTCTGACAATGCAACATATATTTCCTGCCTTTTGTGATGCATTAAAGTATTCACTAAAAGTATTCAATATATTCAGTTAGAGCAGTCTGGTTTTGTGTTTGATAGCTGCTTATATGTGCAATTCAATTTCTTTTAGGATAATAGATTTCTAATTTCTTGATTATTGATACTAAAGATTCTTCTAATGGCAGCAACTGGAAGAATTGCACTGGGTGCAGCCAATGCATTTAGCTGAAAACAGATTCTAACAGGCTTCAGAAGAAAAGAGGGGATGGAAAGTGAAATGGAAGTTCATTTTGTGAGTGGCGGGTTGTGGCACAAAATGATAGGCGACAAAGGCCAAGGCCAGATTTCTGAGAAAACAGGTTCTGTGGCGGGTAGCACTCAAAGATAATAGTCTCTAATGGTTTGCTCTGTGAAATGTAAGGCCTGGTTTTCAGAGTAGTTCAGCATCCAAGGAAGAAAATGACCCTTCCTTTATTCTATATCTCAAAAGTGTAAGCCAAAGCTTATGAAAAATCTAACTTTAGTGATGAATCCTGACTACTTTATCAAATCTATCTCCATGTCACTTTGTACAAGGTCACATAAGAAGTCTATCAAAGTGCCTGGAACTGAACCTACATCTCTAGAATTTTGGCATAGTACTTCTTTTTGACATGCACAGAAATTCAGGGTAAGCACAACACCATAAACTACTCTCAGTGAATGCATTATTTTGCTATGAGACAGTGAAAAGATAAAAAATCAGACGAGTGATGTTGCATCAGCATTTTTAAAAAGAATTTATGCATCTTATTTTTATTTTAGATTCAATTTGCCTTTACAAGTTGGGGTGAAGAAAATGATTTTTCTTGTTTGTTTTCTAAGAGATGTGCTAAATGGCCAGGAAATATGGAATACACTAGAGAGTATGGAGACTTCTTAATTCATTGCCCTGCTGTACAGTAAATCTATTCCTTCAACAGCTTTATTTCTTTTATCCAGCAGGATTTCAGCTAATGGATGGCATGGATATCAGATGGTGACTGTATAGTGAGTGATGTTACTAGGGGCAAGACTTATCACTGTGATTCAATGTAAAGAGAAGCAGCCCTTTACAAATAAGTGCTTTGTAAAGAAAATGGGTTTTAAACCAAACATGTCTTTCATACCTGCAAACAAAGTCATTGCTATGAAGGATGTAAACTTACAACATTGCTTTGACCGAGTCATTCCACTTCACTCCTACCCAACAACTCCAACCCTGGGTTCATTCCAGCCCTGAGTGGAGAAAGTAGAGGCAGCAAGCTAGTAGCCCTGACATGGTAGTGATATCTATAAATTGTTTCAAATATACCTATGTACTAGCCCAAACTGAATTGAAGGTTAGCTAGTCACATTTTAACTGATGTGCTCTTTGATGGCATTTGCCTTCTAGTTTAAGCTAAGACATCAGGCTTTAAGAATAAGATAGGTGTTCAAGAAAAATGGGAGGATCAGGAATTCTTTGGGGTTTTTGTTTGTTTGTTTGTTTGTGGGTTTTTCTTGTTTTGTTTTGTTTTGTTTTTTCTCTAGACAAACAAGGGACATTCTGCATGTAAATACAATATAAAAAAGAACCAAGATATTTGCCTCCATCTGTAAATAGGAAATTCTGGCTCTGAATTCTCAGCATCTTTTTTTTTTTTTCTCCTTGAAAAATTATTACAATTACAAAGCTTCAAAGTCAATAATACTAACTATTCAAAAATAAAAGAAGAAAGGTAGCACGAACGATGCCTTAAAGTTTACAGTTTAGAACTGGCTGAAGGAAACAAATTCCAAAGAAACATGGGGCAGAGAGGGCTGTGGGGAAAGAATGGATAGAAAGACAAAAGACAGTTACAGTAGAAATGAAAAGGAAAAAGGGATAAAGAGATGCTAGATGGGCAATAACGGTGGTTATTGCCTGGAGGACAGGCAGGCAGGCAGGTACTTTTTACTAGTCAAAGCTTAATGTGACATTGTCATATAACCTAAACATACTGAGATAATTCAAGAATTACCTTCTGCCTTAGTGTGTAAATCTGATGACAGTCTCAGAAGACTATCAAATCCTCAATTTTATTCTCAAGAAACTGTAGAGACAAGTTGTCCTTGAAAGAGGTTTTATTTCTTGTTTAGTGACAATGACATCCATGTGATTAATTAATTTCTGGGCTAAGTTTAAGTTATTGTAACAACCTGGCACCTCCCTCAGTGCACACACACATACACACATACATAGAAAGCATAAGGTTTTACTGCTTGCACTCAAGGCCATCTTTGACAAGGTAAGGCTGCCTGGACCTGGTTTACAGCTGTGAAAAAAGGCTATGAATAATGCCCCCACTCCCTCACCCTGTGTAGGAGCTTTTGCAGCTGTGCCAGCACGTGGTGGCCTACTGTGCTGATCCAGACTGTGACTCACAGATTCAACTCCCTGACTCGACCTCTTGGTCTCAGTGAGAGTCCTGGCCATCCCTGGGTCACCATGAGGGACCTGGCTTAGTCATCCTGTTCCCTTGAGAGTGAACTGCACCTGCTAGGGTCATTTCCTGCCCTGCCCTGCCCTGGTTGACAAAATCTCCTCTGCCTTGGCTGACAAAAAATTTGTCTTTCTGCTTGAAATATGAAGCATGAAATATGTTAGCATATGAAATATGAATATTGGTTCGTCCCAGCTTACAGTATTTCTTACCCAGCAGGAATTTCAAGGGTTGGTTTTGCTTCACAGTGTACTTCAGCCTGGTGAAGAAATTTATAAGAATCATAGCATGTATCTCTCAAAGGTTGTCCCTGATGGTAAAACATGGGCAACATTGAACTATAGTCACGATAATATGAATTCCTAAACTCTGACAAAAAATGGCAGGCATGCTTGAAAACTGACTACTCAGACCACTGGAAAGATATTGAAAAACAAAGAATCCAAGAACAGAAGAACCCAGGGATGATTTTAAAAAAAATCAGTATATTCACAGTAGAAGTATCTTACAGATGAATATAATTCATGGGCTGTAATGTTTTCATCAGTTTTCTGTCATTATTCAGTTCAACAAAACTTGCCTTTTATAACATGTGATAAAAACAAGAATGGATGCTAAGCTGTTGTGGTAACTATGAGTTTATTGACCTTAGTTTAAATCCAGAATAAATGCCATGACATATGTATCCACTGAAATCTTATTAAAACAAAGTCACCAACAGTGAAATTAGGAACAGTGATGCATAAGTTCCCAAATATCCCTTCATGAATGTGGTCATCGGAAGAATTCAGAAGGAGCTGACTGGTGATAGTTATGGCTTTTGGCACATCTAGGGTGCCTTCATCTCCAGATTTTCAAACAATATCTCATACGGTTTGTAAAACCTAATTTAACCGACCTTTATAGCTTTATAACAGAGAGCTAAAGTATACAGAGAACATTTTAGCCATCACACACAGACAACAGCTGCCAATCAGTAAACCAAACTAGTGCTTCAGAACATCTCTAGACCAGAAATCCATGAAATAGTGAGGAAGGATAAGATGAAGAAGGAAGAAGAAAGAAAGAGGCAAAGGGGAAGGGGAAGGGGAAGGGGAAGGGGAAGGGGAAGGGAAAGGGAAAGGGAAAGGGAAAGGGAAAGGGAAAGGGAAAGGGAAAGGGAAAGGGAAAGGGAAAGGGAAAGGGAAAGGGAAAGGGAAAGGGAAAGGGAAAGGGAAAGGGGAAAAGGTAACAGTAAAAGGAAGGGAAAGGGGAAGGAGGAGGAGAAGGGAAAAGGGAAGCAGAAGTGAAACAGAAAGGGAAAATGGAAAACCTAATATCCTTCCACAGGTTCCTGCTTTCTGGAAATACTTCTTTGTGTTGAAGCCATGTGGGATACACTTGCACTCTATCTATTGTTTCAATTTCACTGGTAGTACAAGTACAGAGTCTCAAAGAGCCTTGGCTTGTCAGACACGAGTATCACACAAAATTGCAGATATAATGCTGGCTAGTGAGAACATCAGAACATAGATCTCACCTGGAATATTCACACAGATATAATCAAGAGTTGAACTGGTACTAGTGACCATTACAGCTATGGCTAGAAATGTCACATAGACATTGTCACATTCCAAATATTTACATCAATGGCTCAATGGAAGGAGTTTTCCTTTTCCTGGTGTTTTCAGCAATTTCACTTTTTTAAATTACTTGGCAATGTCTAGTCATGACCCCTTAACCTTTCCTTTTCACATGGGAGACCCTTAGAGAACAATCTTCCTCCACAGATTTTAATTAAGTTTAAAATTTTAAGAGAAAGATCAGTCTTATGCTGTGTTAAATACAGAAAATTCAGAAAAGTACAGGAAGAACAAATAGGTTCAGTAAAATAAGAATGATACTTTGAACACTTGGGAGAGGGAAGGGTCATAATGGATAGGACCTTAGAAATCCCTTATCTTGCTTTCATTAAAATACCTTTCTCCCACCTAGTTACTGGATGGAATGGTGCTAACAATCTGGGATTTCAAATCTGTTCTTTTACAACCATCAGCTTCAATACATTTCATGCCCTTCCATAACTATATTCCTGGTTAATTAAAAGCCTTTGAAACTGATCCCTTCCAGTATAAAGTTAAGTAATATATTGACAATAATTTACTCTTCCTGTCAGCATTGACAGGAAGAGTAAATTATTGCTATTATATTACTTAACTCCTAGGGTAAAATTATGTACCCTTTTCCCAACATCTGCCCACAGAAAACTTGGAAAAGCCTTGGAAAAGGGCTATATCAGAGTAGTACCTTCCCAGTATGACCTGTTGATGAGTCCAGAAAGTCCTGAATTTTACTCAATGCATTGTTAATAAAGCTCTCCAGGTATCTTTACAAATGAGAGTCACTTTGCCTATGGAAAGGAAGATTTCTATAGCAGTACGTTATTTTTCAAAACTGGATGTAAGAGAGCTTTTCAACTGCAAAATATTTGTCATTAGGATTTGTGTTAGCATGAAACCTTCTTGGAAATCTTTGCACAAAAAAAGCCTACAAAGATTCTATTTTTTCTTCTTTGTTCTGTTTTTTGTTTGGTTCAGTTTGGTTTTGCTTGGGTTTGGTTTTTTGGGTTTTTTTGTTTGGAGTTTTGTTTTCCATTTTTTTTTTTATTTTAAACCTGAACAAATGTGTCTATTTCTCTAATATATTGCTAGAAACTTTTTCAGGGGATTTTTCCTCTTGTGGTGGTTTTTTTGGGGGGTTTTTTGGTTTGTTTTTTTTTTGTTTGTTTGTTTGGTTTTGGTTTTGTTTTTTTTTTGTGTGTGGTTTTTTTTTTAATTTATTTTTCTTTTGTCTCATTAAAAAAAAAAGGAAACTTGCAAAAGAAGATACAGGTAATCTTTCACAGTTTCATTTTGCTATACGAGATTTTATTTTATCTTTATCCTTTTTTTTTTTTTTTTTTTCTGATTTTCTTCTGGAAAATAACTCACAAACCTAAGAAATCCATATCTTATATCTAAAATACTGAGGGGCTGTCTCAGTCCAGTATGTGAGTTATTTGGTGGATTTGGGTTCTATTAGAAATGGTTATATAAGGAGTTTATTTACCAATAATAGTAATATAGGATTTGTAGTTTCAAATACGTATAGCTCATAAAGATTGCAATGTCTAAGGGCTTTATTTCCTAGAATTACTGATTAAATGATTCGTTGTTTCTAGAAAATAATTCTACATGTACACAAACCAAACAAACAAAAACCCCAAACTCAAGTAACCTTCACAATAATACCACAAATTTTAGGTGATTTTTCAGTATTTTTTCTGGAAATAATATGTTCTTTTATATTTTTATATATCTGCAGAAGATTTTATAATTCAAATGACACAAAGAACGGCATAAAATGGTGCCTCCAGTCATGTAGGCAATTGCTCAGTACTAGGCCTTTCCTTGTGGGATGAAGAATGCTTGAGGTGTTATTCTTATGTACATTACAATAAAAGTAAATATGGAATAAAAGTTAAAATGCATATGGCATATTAAATATGTCACTAAATATGTATATTACACATACCAAATATATAAATTACTGGAATCCCTAAAAATAATAAAAATGGTGTTGTTTGAAAGATGTCTATCTATTGAAAGCACATTCTGGTCTTACAAGAACTTTCACTGCCATTGCACTTGCTGATGCTTCTCTAGGCAAAAACCAAAAAACAATGCCACCACCAATAAGTAATAATTACTTGAAAGCAGCTGCCTCAGTAAGCACTCTTTCCTAAAGTTACTATAATTTTGCCAGACGCTTAAGGTTAGTTTTAGCTTTTTATAACCTCAATACCTGATAGATGCCTTTTATATTATTTATATTGTTACAGATGTCTTTCTATTTGACATAGAAAAGGGAGGTATGTCTTCATGAAGTTAGACTGCCTTTTTGCCAATCTAAATATAACATGGTACTATTAACTGGATCTCCTCAGTATTTCGCATACAAAGCAGAAGGTGTTACTTCACAATATATGTCCAAGGGCTAAAATAGTTAATAAATTCTTATTTGCTTTTAGGAATTGGAAGGGAATGTAATATGTAATGCAATGTAATGTACTCTTAAGAAACCTAGGCAATCATTATGCCTAAACCAAAGTTACTCTGAACCTGAAATCTTTAGCAATTTAAAAATGTTTATTTTCATGCAAATCCTAGTAATTCTGGATAAAAGTTTGCATTAGCTAAGGATTTAGAATTAGTTTAAATACACACAGATTCTGGCATAAAGAAACGAACCTTAGGTGATTTTGAGATAAAATATTCTGTCCTTAAGTAGGCATAAAGTTAAAAAAAAAATAAGCAAATAAAAAGTAGAGTATTTATCTTGATAAAGGCACAGTTTTAAAATATTATCAAGCTGAAATATTGTAAAACAGGATTTACTGCAACAATAATTTAAGGTAATAGCAAAGATGTCATTTAAGCAATTTGCAAATCGTATATTTCCTTGCTGTGTTTGCAAGATTACCTTGTGAATCATCAGGAACCATAACTCAAAAAGCTTTTGATTTACATTTTCTTGAGACCTAAAGGCAAGAAAGGACACTATGGATAAGATGAATAACTTGATGATCTACTAGCTTTAATAAAAAAAGGCTGCCTTTTCCCAACTGGCTCAAGTTAGCACTTGATACATTCTTGCAAACTATCATATAGATATACTGCACGATAAAAGACTGTCTGTATCAGTCTAGGAGAAGTTTTTAAATTATATTTATGAACAAATATAATTATGGTCCTGAGAGTGCAAAACCTGAGACCTATAAAAGATATGGATCATTAATGCACTGGTTAAAATAATTTCAATAATTAAAATATGTTTTTCAAACCAACTTTGTTGAGTATTTCTGTCTATACCATGGGTTTATTTCTGTGGAGGCTGCACGATTCTGCTGAATGTCTGCTTCATTCCATTCAGGTTCAGCTCTGTCTGCAATTACTGAAACATCAGCGTGCCTTCTTGTAGCATATTAAATAGTGTGGCTAACATCTGTTCTGTACTTATTTCTTCTTCTGTTTTTTAGTCTCAAAGAGAAAGAAAATGAACACTGGAGGTTTATTTATTTAATAATTATGTAATTTCTCCCCTGTCTTTGTGGAGATTTCCAGAATGTGCTACTATGGATTTGCATTAGAAATCAGGTTCAGGAAAGAAAGCACCCCTGTACCTGGATTAGATAAGAGTAGGGATCTTGTTGATCCTCAGTTCCCAAGGGACACTATTTATAAGAATAAATAAACCCCAGGATTCAGTCAGAGAACAAACATACACTGTGCTAAAGCTATGGAAGTGCTGACATGAGCTTTCACTGTAGGATTAAAGATTATTTTTTCAGTAGTTTTTCATAGTCTACTGAGTTCCATAAAGACAAGGAAAGCATCTGCAAATTTGTCTATCTTCCATATGGCAACCATGTAAAAAGGGAAAGCCAGGTGTGATGCTTTCACGTAATTTATGCTGTAGGGAAATCTGTTATGTGGGTACATAAAGCCCAACAATTTGCTTCAGGTAACTGTTGCAAATGTACACATCACAGAAAAAGCACAAACATGTTTATTCTGAAAAATAGTCCAAAATTGGTTTTGATAAAAACCTGTGCTCAAGAATACAATCTATGTGAAATACCTATGCTAGCAAATGTCAACCAGCAGTCTTCAGAAAAGAGGTTTCCGGTTGAGATTTAGAATACTTTTTACCTCTGGTTGGACTAGAATAATCTTTGAGTAACGTATTCTACTATGGTTGGATGCTTAGGACACACATACATTGATAGCACACAGTGCTTGTCTAATCCCTTCTCATTTCCCTACAATTCAATTTTCTCATCTTTCAATTTCTTGCAGTTCTTTCTCATTCTTGGGTAGGAAAATACAGTTCCAGTATAAATATACCATATCTTTCACTGGAATCCAGCAATCTCTGATGCTCAACTAACTCCAGTATGAATCTCTTCTGCAGGGTGTACAAGGGTTTGGTATTGTTTTCAGATGGTCTAAAATTCCTATAGGAATTGGTTATGACAACAAATATCTCCACAATCATATGAAACTCAAAGATTCCCTTGTGACCCTGCTTCTTAAACAGTAACAAATTTAATAATCCTGCTATTCCTACTACTCTCTGTTACAGAAGGGAATAATTTTTAAAAAATTGCATTTCACAAGTGTAATCTTATTTCATTGTGAATTTGAAAGCTGCAGAATTATTACAGTTATAGATTTATTGCAAGAACATTCTTGCACAAATTGTAATGTAAATGTAAATAATTGTGAGTTATCTACTCTTGGAAAGCCCTACATCATGCAAGTTCCTAGTCCTAGATGTTCATGGTCCACCTCCCACAGAGCAAAACTTTTTGACGCCTATCGATAGGAAAAGAAAGGAAGGAAATGGACTCTGCAATTCAGGTTATCCAAAAAAAAGAAAAACAAAAACCCACCCTAAAAAAAATAAAAAATAAAAAATTAACAAACCCAAAAAACCCTCTAAACTAAACCCACAAAACCAAAACAAAAAACCCCACAACAACAAACACCACCAGAAAACCCTCCCTAAAGAAAACAAGAACATTAAAAATCCAAGCACTACTGTCTTTCATCAAAAGGATGGTACTCACTATTAAGTTTGAAACTACAAGATTAAAATACTACTTATTGATATTTAGATCTTGATTCCCTCAAATATTTTCCAACACTCTCTACAGGAAAACATCAGAATGTAGATTGCTTTCAGAAAATAACGTGGAGTATTCTGGGCATTTCTTTTTCAACAAGGATGATTAAAGGACCATTTATTATGAAATTTATTATGTCAGGAGATGAAAAATTATTTTCCATTATAAAAATGAATCTTCCAATATTTCTTTCACAACAAAATACTACACTTCAGTCTTTTGTTAGGAGGTTTTTTTGCAGCTATTCTTTTTTTAATTTTTTTTCTCCTAAGCCTCTTCCCTTACTAGACATGTTTTACATAATCATTCTAGCAAGGAGATATACTGCTCAAATGCTTCATGGTAGCACTTAACAAAGTCATAACAGTGAATGAGAAGCAGCGATTACATGCTAACTTAAGACTAATAAATGAGACTCCTACTCCTTAAATTGAAGAATTCCTCCATTTCCAAACAGAAGCTTAACAAGAAAGGCTGACAAGTACAAAAATATCCAGTAATTGTCCACAGATGTCATTGTGGATGATGTCTTACACTTCAGATCATCAAGAGACCTCCCAGTAACTAGAAGCTTAACAGAAAAACTGACTGACTGCTCCAAAGGAGTTAGTGGAAATAATTTTTTCATGCAACGATGTGTTAGCTGCAGGCGTCTCAAAATACCTGGCACTCAGTCAAAAGCACTTTGAACTCCAAGTTCTATTATCACTTTGGCAAGCACTAACTTTTGGGAGTGAGGTCTTAGAACAAGAAAAATCTAAGTTTCTCTGCATAAATGTCACTTCTAATGGAATGTTTCTGACATAAAACTGGTTTTAGAGAATTCATTTCTATGAATAATACTCAAGCCTCTAAAGCAAACTGTTGTACTAGAGGCATAGGTTAAAGATCTTGGATAAATTTTACAAAAAGAAATGCATCAAATCAATTATATCATCAAGAGTTTGGAGTAATGTTTTTCCAGATTTATGCTATCTGGCTAGCCATTTGTTATTTCTTCCCAACAGGCCCATGAATGCAGATTATGTGAAAGAAAACACAAAAGTGAGTGGGTTGCAAGAAACTGGATTTTTATTTTTCATGGATTATTGACCTGGAGCTGTCTGAATATCAAGAAATTTATCCAGAATTTTTAATGTAAAACCAAATTTCCTATGGTTGTCTCCTTTTACTATGAAGCTGAACATGTGTTATGGGTTAACACAGTTTGGTTTTTAGTTTAAGAAGAATATGCACTATTGTCCTGTTAGGACCTTAGACTTCTTTGGAAAAGCCAAGAACCTATCAAGGGCCAGTTCTGGACTACTGGCATGTGGTTTGACCACTGATAAAACAGAATGTGACTTTTGGTAATACCCAGCTAGACCTGAGGCTTTGTTCGAGCCCTCCGTCTCTTTTCTCCCGGTAACGCCGGGAAACCAGGTAACGCCGGAAGCCACCAGGTAACGCCGTGGGCCGCGGCGGGGCCCGGCTTAGGCCCGCTCTGCCTTGGGCGGCCGGGCCGGGCCTGGCCGGGCCTGCGGGAGCCGCTGCCGCGGGGAGCGGCCCGGCCGGCTGAGCCCCTCTTCTCCCCGGCTGAGCCCCTTTTCTCCCGGCTGAGCCCCTCTTCTCCCCGGCTGAGCCCCTCTTCTCCCGGCTGAGCCCCTTTTCTCCCGGCTGAGCCCCTCTTCTCCCGGCTGAGCCCCTTTTCTCCCGGCTGAGCCCCTCTTCTCCCGGCTGAGCCCCTTTTCTCCCGGCTGAGCCCCTTTTCTCCCCGGCTGAGCCCCTTTTCTCCCGGCTGAGCCCCTTTTCTCCCGGCTGTCCCGGGGCAGACGGGGGCTCTGGCTCGGCAGGGCCGGCCGTGTGCTGGAGGCCCCGGCAGAGGGGCCAGGCCATGGCCGGGCCCGGGAGCAGCCGGCAGCGAGGAAAAGGAGCTTGCGGACTCTGCTGGCAGCCCCGAGCTGAGCTACCTTGGATCAGATCGAGGGGTGGAAAAGGCGGCATCCACCCGCCTCCTTCACCGGCGTGGCTTTGGGATCTTCGCGGCTGCCGCCCACCCGGCATGAGCACCGCATGAGCACCGCAGGCTTGGGCAAGTTTTAACTCTTCCCTGCCAGCAGATGAAATTCCCAGAGCACTGGCCCTTCGCAAAGTGAGAACTGACAAAGTGATTGAGATATAAAGAGACATGAAACATGAAGAGACATGAAACTTAAAATCGGCGAAGAGTGAGTGAAAAGACTATTTGAGACAAAGGAGAAGGAGTGGCCTAATTTGTCTGGACGTTTCTAGTAAACTGGATAATGGATTGTTTTTCCTGTAACATATGAATACTGTTGGGGGGGGATGTAAAGCTCTAGTTAAAAGGGATATGAAGCTCTTTGCTCCTAAGGAAAAGGAGATTTTTAGCTTTTGAGATGAAGATGATTTTTGGAAATTGAAGAGAATCTTTGTTTTATACTAGAAGAGGCATCCTTAAACAGTACCCCTAATAAGCAGACATGGCCCATATGCAGTGTTGTCAAAGCTGCAATTGGGAAGGACCTCACAAAGGCAGGATCCTGGGCGGCTGTCTTTGTGAGAGATGAGACCCACAAGAAAACTTCTATGTTGTCAGTGGAGACATTCCACAGAAAAAGAGAGACTCCTTTCCTAGAAGAACTGATGAAAGATTATTTTTGAATGGTGAAACTGACTAAAAATTACAAGTTTTGTCTCTTTATGTTGTATGTGAAAAAGTAAACCATTAGTGGGGGCGAGAGGAATGCTTTGAAAGTATTCATTTTAATTATTTTTCTTTCCCTCTATTTTTTGGGATGTGTTAATAAATCTATTTTTTATCTTTAAACTGAGCCTGTTATGCCTTTTCTTCTAATCTTATTTTCACAGCAAGAAAATATTTAAACCACTACACTAAATCTAATAAGCAAAGTTCAGCGAACATGAAACCTGTACATAATTTGGTGTTTCTGCCTGGTTTTGAATTTAAAACCATTGCAACATGTCTGAAATTTTCTTGTGTGCACGTGCAACAAATACTAAGCTACCGAAAACCTGATCAACAGTCTGACCAGATGTATAAACTGAATATCAGGAGACATAATAAAGTTACTGTATTTTTTTAGGATTTCCTTGAAATTCCTCTCCTTCCCTGTGGTATGACAGGATTCAAGTGTTAAAACTATACACTGGTTATCATTGTGCATAAACTTTCCAGAAAGGTTAATGCAGGCAAGATTTAATTTTAAACACTCCAGTTGGGTAGGAGAGTCAGTATTTTTGACAATAGAATTAAACTGATGCATTTACTACTTTTTAAGTGTTCAATAAAAGAAGGAAGAATACTCGCCATTCCCCTTACCCATTCCTCTTCCCACCCCTCTGATTTGAAAAAACAAAGAAAAAATAAGAAAAAAAACAGAGACCTGCATCATAAACAGTGAGAGTGAAGACTGGAAGGTAAGAAAGGTGAAAGATTTTTTAAAAATCCACTAACATTGAAAATTACCAAACATTCAACCATTTATTTGAACGTTCTGCTCTATTTGGAAACATGGTGACAAGCTACAAGGATAAGGAAAACAAAAGAATAGTAGTAAAAAGAAAGTCTTTTCCTCAGTTGCATGTTGTTAAACTAACAAGTGAGTATTGACCATGATTTTGATTAATGACATTTTTTATGACATTGAAATACGCTCTTCTCTTTTCTGTATTGGAGATATGTAACATAAACCTGAAATCTGCAGTTAATTAGTTTAAATTTCTAATAGGAAACTTTTCAACTACTAAGTAATTAGATTTTTTTTTTCAGCTGTAAGATACTGAAGCCCTCTGACAAATCTCAACAAAAAGTTCTTTAAAAAGTTAGGTGAAACTACAAAAATTAAAATGCTCCAGAAAGCAGGACTGATACAGGGAAGAAGGGGGATATGAAAGGCACATATGACATGCATCTGGTGACCTCATGATTTTAGATTGACAGCAGTAGGCAAACTGGGTGGAAATGAAGCCTTCAGCAGCTCTGCAGAAGTACAAGAGCTTCTGTGCCATTATTTGCACAAAATAGTTCTCAGTCTTCTGTTAAGAATACAACCATAATTTATGGCAGAGGATCTCGGAAGCTTCAGAAAGCCTTTGGAAAATTTCTTTACTATTGTAGGGGATATTATGACAACTGTGAAATAAAGCATAAGCATAGGAAAAGAGTTTAGTATTAATCACTGAAACAGTCTTTCTCAGATATATTTTAAAGAGAGATCACAATAAACCAGAAATGGCTGTATTTATGACTTAGATCTTTTATGGATCAGATGCTCCAGAGCTTCAGAAGGTTAAATATAAAAGAGGAAGACTAGAGAAACTTATATACTTACTTAAAAAGGTTCAGAAGATTTGCAAATAAGAAACACATATGGAAGGAAAATATGTAATGGAGCTTAAGAATCATTCTACGATCTGAGCTCTTAATTATTTTGGAATTAGCTCTGGGAGTGCTCTTTCCAGCAAATGGTTCTCTTCTGCAGCCTTGTTGGTTCTAAAAGGGGCATCAACATGAAGCTGATGTTTGAAGTTTTCTTACACCATGTTTTACAAATTCATAAAATGTCAGAGACTGCTCCTAGTCGTCCAGAGAAGCAGCCTGAGCTCAATCTAGCGTTTCCCATATTACAGCATTCAAAAAAAAAAAGCAAAGATGGAATCAAACAATAAAGTACATAACTAGGCATTTCCTTAAGGTTTGTCCTCTTTAATTTTTCAGACTTAGCTGTTAGATTAGATGCACAGCTTTCCCAGATGAAGTCTTACCTCTCCATCTTTGAGTCCTTTGTCACTTTATTCTGACCACAAGGGAAGAAGATAGTAATTTTAGAAAATTTATGTTGTTGGTACATGTTCACACCAAAGATGCCATCACAAAGCCATTATCTATCAATTGTATCTTTAAAATTGAATAGTTAACCTCATTAGATGTTTCAGATTGCTAGTTGGTAAACATGGAAAATGTCACATGACAATGAAGTTTGTCATCCTCTGGCTTAATGGACAGAAAAAAGGAGGGACACATCAATATTATTTTTGTATTTAATCAGGGACTGGACAAAACACATCATCTAATACCTTCTCCTATGAGAAAGTGGAAAAAAATATCAGATCACTCAGTGTTTAGGAATCCAAACAAGGGACAGTCATTTTACCTAGTGATTACTTACCCAGAGGAAATTCTTACACTTTAGGGCATTTTTTTCCACTGAGTTCTGCTCCCTGACTATACACAAGGTAAGTCTGTGATTTCCAGTGAAAAACTCTGCTTGTTTGGTCTTATTTCTTCCTATCACAGCAGTCTCCAAATTTGCATGAACACATAAGACACTGTACCCTGAGTCCTCTCATGATGCAGGCTACCTGCAGAACGTGAGGAAGCCATCTAAAAGTCAGTTGTGTTCTATTTTTTATTTCTGGGTAAAATATGGGAGAGAGTCTAATTTCCTTCTTATCTTGAAAATAGACAGTGGCTTAGCAAATCTATGCGACAAATTTAGATTTTCGTATGTGGGTCAATTTATGTAAAAAACAGACCATTGTAAAAGGAAGAAGTATCCTCTCTAGCTCATTGTGATTGCCTCAAGCAAGCGAAAGCTTGCTGCATTTAAATTGGAGGCTTTTACCTCTACCTCTAAAAAGCTTTATTTTAAGGTGTGAGAACAGAGAGTGTCTGTAGGGAAAGAAGAAAGATAATTTTTCTGGGTCTTCAGGAGACTCTGTAAACCTTTGGATGTGGAATGAACTAATATCACCTATTCATGAATTTTTAATAGAGTTCCTTAAGCACCAGAGCACACACAGCATTTACCATGAACATCCAGAGACCTAGCCCTTGATGGGAATTCATCCCAATACTTTCAGCAAGTGCACTGCACCTGTAATGTGCAATTTTGGCAACTTGATTCTGCTGTTACCAATAAAGGAACTACATTTTAAAAGTGCACATTTACTGAGGTACACTGGTTAACTCCTTGTCTGACTTCTGATGAACAGAAGTTGAGCTTCATGACAAATTTGTAACATAGTTGTGAAATAGTGACTATATCTCTTGTGTGAGCTGGCCCGTACTGCATGCAAAAAACACCACCAACTTTCAAGTAACATAAAAAAGAGACCAGTCTACTTTTTGGTTCAACTGTTACCTTAAAAATTAAAAATTTAAAAGAAGAAAATAAAAACCTGTTCTTTCTATGCATCATGAATGATGAAGAAAATCAATCAAAGAACCCCACAGGTCTGGGAAACAAATAAGAAGGAAAAATTCCCTTCATCCCCTGTCTATCACAATGCTCAATGAGTTAAAATCAGTCCATTAGAATTAGCACCTCTACATTGGGTTTTTGGTTACCAGTTCTAAGAAGACAAATCCACTGTGAGTTGCAGAAGCATCCTGCACTGTCATTGAAAACTTGAACCTGTTTGCCTAACTGAAACAGCTCTGTCCCAAAGAAGGAAGTCCTGACTAAAGAGTATTTTGAATTAACAAAAATGGTGACATATATAAGGGTTTCTTTTTATAAAAGGGCTTTCCTATATAATACCAAAATGCTCATGTATATTCAATCCCAAACCATGTGATGATCTACTATGACAGCTGTTTTCAGCAAAACTTCAGAGAACTATGTCTATTCTATTCATTATGTAGTATCTGGCTTCAATCTAAGACTTTGAGTCAATGAAATATTTCAACCATCTTTCAATGTATAGTTCCTTAAGTTCCTTTTTGAAGTTTCATATTTGCCTTTCGTTACTTAATCGCTGTAGACATTAATTTTCCTAATGACTGTATCTCTTAAACTTCCCATTCTATGTTATTTTATTTATTATTATTAAAATTAAAAATGTTTATATCTATCAAATAGATTTTAAATGTTTATTGTTTTATGAATTTAAGTGTTAGAATTTTATAGATATGTCTACATAATATTATTTTTAAAAGTAGATACATATCAGAATATTTAAGGAAAGAGGACCTAGGTGCTTGAAAAATGTTGACTTGTTTTCCTACAAAGCAAAGAAAATTCAAAATCATATGGCAATGTGAGATATCACTTAGTCAAAATGGTGTCTTGTCTGTAAATACAATTTTGCAGCAGTCTCTGGAGAGCTAGACAAGCTGGCCTGTGCTATGTGAAAGGATGGAGAAAAAATCCAGGGCAATCACAATTTAAAGTTTTGTCAGGAGAGAATTATGATTCCTAAAGTATTAGAAAAAGTTAACAGAATTACGGAGGGGGAAAGATAATAACCAAACTGTAGATGAAAATACATGTTTACTTAATGACTTGTGTAGAGCTATGGTTTTCAGTGCTTGAGGATTAGATCTTCTGTTCTCATTTACTAAAATAGTTTATTTCTGTAATAATTAACAGGCATCAGAAATTAAAAATTACTTAATATGAGAATACAAGATTCTCCCATCAGGATATTTGATCATATTTCATCAGTATATTTTCAGGAACAAATCTAGACTTCCAAACCTTCTTGAGTTTTCCACTAACTCAGTTCCATTTCTGCGTTATTTCTGTTAAAGAGTGCTGAGACATCTGCAGCCAGGACACCCAGAACCTGGGTGCAATGAGAGTAGCAGCCAGGAAAGGGAAGTCAAACACGTGCTGCCAAAAAGATGACAGTTGCCTAAGTGATGTTAAAGTTGTGATAAATTAATTCTGTTTACCAAGGTGTTCTGGGGACGGAGAAGAATCCCACCCCTTTTTTTCCCATGTAGCATGACAGAGGAATTAAGTACACATATAACATAAATTTCTATCAAGATTCCCTAGGAGATTAAAACAGATGTATTTCTCATCTTGGATTTTTGTGTCTTAATCCTGTAGTCTCTTTAATTCCACCCTTAAAACTTCAGGTGGCCATATTCTAAATTTACCAACATATTTTCATATCTGTTTTATATCAAATTTGGTGTCATTTGGTAATTCAAGTAAAAATGAGAGTCCATTTTGAAATTTTAGTGCTATATATTTCAGAGGCTGTTAATAGCTGCCTTGAGAGTGCCATCTATGAACTGAAATTAAAGAGAACATACATTATATCAGACCTTATTAGGCACAAACCATTCCCTAATATAGCTCTAACACATGAATATTTTGGAATGAAATAAGACAACCTTTATTAATTCTGTCGCTTTATTTGTAGCTCACATCTCCCTTATGGAGAAAGGCTATACTTTATTTACCCATATTCTCAGCAAATCCTTTGTGTACCTATGCACACATACATTTCACTTCTTTTCAGTGCTATGCTATTACATTATTTTCCTATCAAGAGATGGCTAAACATATTACATAGATAATTGCTCAGTCATTATCAAAAAGAAAATAATAAAAGCAATTTTCTTGAACTACTATTCATGTCAATAATCAGCACCCTATGGCTGCTGCACATTAACATTTCATTATTGCTCATCTCTGTGCGCTTAAGTGTAATAATGTGTGTATTTTCCCTGGAACAATTAACTGAACCAGTGGCTGTGCCCGAGACCACTTAACAGTGGAAAGCCAACGCAGTAAGCATTAGCAATTTCCAACCTGGATTCCACTCTTACAGGACCCAAATTTGGGGATTTTTCCAAGTAAGGCATGTGAAAATGAGGAAAGCAGGGCCATGGATGCATTCTGTTTTCTTTGCCATTCTGCACACATTTAAAAATGAGGAGGAAGTCAGTGTTCTTATTTTGTATAAAACACAGGAGTTGTTGGTCCTACTTAACATCAGTTTAGCAAAAGATTAGTTTCTCCACAGAGCTGATCTAAACGTGTGATGTTTGTGTTACAGCGTGAGGGAGCACCACAGAAATGGTCTTGACAATGTGTGTGGGAACTCCTGTAAGACTCTAAGAGCTGTTTCAGTGTCTACTGGATCCTGCCTGTAAAAAGTTCTTTACAATTTACCACTGATTAAGAGGTATTAATTTGTGTTTTGCCCTTGTCGTATTTCAAGTGGACGATATAATGTTTCAGTCCTCTACATCCAATCCCTACTAGCATTAAAATAAATTGACTCAAGTGTTGGGTGCAATATAGCTGTAGGACCAAATTTCTACATTCAGGGTTTGGGATTTTCTGTGGGTTTTTTTACTTGTTTCTTTTAAGATTTACTGCTTGCTATTCATGCTAATGAATGATAACCTTGACAAGACCTTTGCATTCATTCCTCTGATTATTTGGATAAAAAACACAAAATGCCCTTCTTTCTATTCTGGCTAGCCATACAGCCAAACCATGAGCAGCATACCTCCATCTGTACAGGACACATGCTTTGGTGGCAGAGAAAAGCAAAGCATTATAGACATTCCAGCTGTAGTAAGCTGGAATTTTAACTCAGGGGAGCCCATGTCAAAGGTAGTACAAACAATACTCTGTCCTAGAAGGCTGAGAGACAGTGCATAGTATTTTGTTTTGCAAGCTCAGTACACCATTTAGTTTGCATTTCCTAAGAGGAAAATGGCAACAGAGAGGTGACCAACAACATATAGTTATAATGCAAAAGTTGTCACTACCAAATGGTGAGAAAGCTAAGTAAGAATCATATTCAGGACCAACTCCAAGTGAAAAGTTAATACACAGGAAAAACTCCTAAAACTTGTATTGTTGCAAAAATATTATTTAGCCCTTCATGGACTAGGTTGAGTCCAAGAGTTCTTAAGAAGATAGTGGAGCTCACAGGAAGAGTCTGGAACTGATCCATTTTTACACATAATTATTTTTCAAACCATTTCACTATTTCCTTTTGCAAGAAAGATTACCTGTCTCCCATGGAAGCTTTGTAAATGTCACAATTTTTGTATTGGCAGAAAAATTTGGAATGCATGTGGGAGCTCATGTGGGATATGGAGTGTGTTTGGAAATCCATGTATACTCTTATAATTAAAACAAAAGTAAAGAACACTGGCTTTTTAATCCAGTTTTGTTTTGGGAAGTAATGTTTTGTTTAAGAAGAATGGATAATGTTTAAGGAGATAATTAATGTTCCTATTTTCATATGTCTTGAAAAGGTTAATTAAATCAGAACTATATCTTGACAAAACAAAGCACCTCCAAATCACAGCAAATTTTATGTACTCTATCTCATTAACAAGGCATGAAGTAAAGAAATGAGAATGTTAAGCATGAGATTTTTCCTAAATGAAAGTTTATCTAAACTGTCATGTAACATTTAAAAAAATCTTTTTAAAATTCTCATGGTTGATAGAGCTCTCTGGAAAATTCATTCAATAAGCTCGAGTATTTTGGCTATTAGTATAGTGTAAGGTTCAATTTATTATCTTAATAAGAAATAAGTCAATTTTTCACTTTCTTTAGCTTATTTGAGAAGTCAGGATTTATATTTGTTCACTAATATGAAATTATTTCATTCAGTATTTAAAATTATTTCACCAATTATTTGTGTTAAAAAGAGTTTTCCTAGTGGTCTTTCATCAACTATTTAATATGAATATTTTATATTCACTACAGCTGGCCTTAAAAGTTACATTGTAGTTATTCTGTGCTTTGGTGGAAAGGCCTAATGCTTCACAAGCTTTAAAAAACTTGTTCTGCTGTTGTTGTTTATTTATTATTGAAAATAAAGTCACTTAACTAATACAATTATTCTTGATCCATTGCATTTATTCCCTATCCAAACAATAATTTCAAAGTGAAGTGTGGTCATGGGCCTTTGCAGAAATAGTTGTTTTAAGCTTCAAAAAAATAGCCTTTTCCCCTTCCTTTAGCATGGAAGAGAGAATCTTACAAAGCTTCTAAATTGGTAAAATTACCCTGGGTTTGTAGTTGTAGGATCCTTCCTAGTTAAATAATTATCTTCTTCATAATGACAGCTCATATAACAACTGTGTAGCAATATGAAAAGAAGGTAGGATCAAGAAGAAAATTTCTAGAGCAGTAGATTATTCTTTTCAATAAATATGGAGCCCATCAATTCCTTCTCTCTGTCCCCTCTTTCATGAGTAATTTGTCTTGAATAGGCTTGCTATTACCAGCAGTACCTTCTTTTAAGTACAGTTATATGATGTTTTCCAAACTACGGAATAGACACAATGGCAAGGAACAGATACCTTTTGTAAAGGATAAACAGCACAATGTGGTGTTTAAGTAATGAATTATTGAAACTCTGTTTCCCAAAGAGCCAGCCAATTCAAGTAATTAGTGACTGGTTTGTTAGTTTACTATCCTGAGGTCAAGCTGACAATGGATAACTATATCTAATAAAGCTTTTTGCCACGAAAATGGTTTTATTTTGAACATTTAGTAAATAATTTACTGTAACAATGTTTAATTTTTGAAAAATCTGGACAAGAAGTATAAGAGTTGCAGCTATTAGGAACCAATTATGATGGAAAATTAGTTATGTTTACTAGTCTTTGTGGACTGGCTTTCTAGTATTCAGAACAAAGAGTACTTTTTATTTGAGAAATCATTAATAGGTAGCATAGCTTCATCTTTCTTGCTGCTCTGTGGTGTTTTGTTTTCTTGCAGCCATATATGCATTTCTTTAACAGACCAAGGTTATCTCTTGCTAGTCCATTTTTAGTTAAGCATCGTGTAATTCAATTCTTGATCTACTAAAACAGGGCAGAAGGAGTAGCTAGGGGTGGTTCTTTACATTAAAAAGCAATTTCACCTTTTAAAGACAGTTATGAATATTCAGAACAGAAAGAGGTATCTAAATAATCCATCTTTGAAAATATTATTTTGGTAAGCCAATGGGTGAGAGTGTGAACTGAATGAAAATAAGCACATTAGAAGAGAAGGAAACCAATAGCTTGTAGACAAATTAGTTCATTTAACTATACTTAAATATCTGCCTACATGTTTGTCATAAAAAGAAACATATGGTAATATCCTCATGTTCTATGGCAATATGACAAAATTAGACACTCATTCCATAACCATAAAATAAAATACTGGAAATTTCTAAAAAGTCCTGAGAGCATTGTATTTTTCTGTTTTATTAATCTTGTTTTAAATTAATATATGCTGTACTTGTAATTACTGCTTGAGACTAACATCAGCCACTAACCAACTGTTAACCTTTCATATCAAAGTGTGCTTAAGAAATCCCTCTTTTGCAAAAGTTATGTAGTATAATTGAATACTTGTATACTTAGGACTAAACAAGGAAGCAAACAGTAGAAAACAATATTGAAAATAACTGTGCTGAGAGTAAGGCATTGGCACAGCCTGAGATCCAAGAACACTATACAATTTTGACAATAATGTATCTTTTAAATTTATTTCCAAATTGTTGAAGTGAAGAATTCTTTAGTTTGTCAAAAGAAAGTGTCATCACAGACTCTTGAAGAAATTTGGTTTCATGTGTGTAAAAGTATTGATTTAAATATATAAAATGTGTAAATTCCTACATGCAGGTATTTCTTTTTTGTGTTCTTCATGCTTTTTCAAGGTTTTTTATATCCAATAACAAAAGAGAAGCATATTACCTAATAAAAATAACAAGATATTAGGAAATCTAAATCATAAATAACATAGGAGGAATTAATGAGTAATCATTGGCTACAATTTGTATGTCTAAAGTAATGAACTATCTTTTTCTAATCTTTTCAAGTATACAAAAAGATTGCATACAAATTTTTAATAGGAAAGTCAACTAATAATTTTTAGTAAGTCAGTCATATTAAAGGGTGCACCTAGCTGTGATAACTGTCTGTCCTCATTTCCTTGAGATTAAAACAAACAAGGTCAGAGAAGCCTATGAACCATTAAGCAGGCAAAAGACAAATTGAAATTCAGACCCCTTTGAATGTATGGCCTTTATGGCAGGAAAGGACCTTCTATATAACGAGCTTTTATATCCAGGAAGACAATGAATAAACTCCTCAGGACTGTTTTTCCTTCTAAACAGCAGCTAAAAGGAGGAACAACTTTTCTCACACTCTTACAGACACCAGTTTTCAAATTCTGCTGCCATATGTGCTGGAAACTTTTTTAACTTGCATTTTACATAATCATCTAGTTTCACTAAGGAGAATCTGCTGTCTGCCTAACCCTTTGCAATGTGCTTACTTCGAAGGGATTGGCTTCATTTTGATATGCTGACATTAATTCATATTTGGAAGCTTGGAAGGGGTTACTTTAATCACTACGGGAAAGCATTCATAATTTTTTTTGAGTTTAAAATCTGGTCTAAATTTTATATTTCTTGTACAAATGCTTCTTTTTCATTGATCATAGTTCATGACAGCAGTAAACAAGCACCTCTACAACACCCACAAGAAATTGTAAGCTTTTAGCTTTCATATCCACAGTTAAAATAGACAGGTTCTAGGTAATTTAGAAGGATGTGGGTTTTCATGTAGAACTGTGCAAGAAGTATCTGACTTTGATATTACTGATTCTACTTTCAATTAATATTGGAAGATGAGTGTTCTTTAGAATCTTCATTCAGTTCTTTCATCAAAACACTGGTTCTGATGTAAACACTTTTCTGCCTTATATAATGTCAAATAAAGGCTCACTTCTGGGTGATAGTGATTTCTGAGATCTTAAAATGTGCAATGGGGTTTTTGTATTACAGCTTACTCTCTGATATATTGACTTAGAAAGTAGATCTCTTCAAAATGAGCCCCTCAAAATACGTGCACTCTTCCACTCATACATTTACCATCTTTGATAAATCCAAGTGAGAACTGATGGAAGTCATTCTAAGAATATATTTATTTGTTCCATGCCTGTACGTAGGGTCTGCTGAATATATACTCTACAAGAGATAGCACAGGGGTAAGTTTATGATAGTTCAGATAGTTTTGATCTAACTTTGAGAGTAAAAAAGAATATACCTGACTCCCCATGGTTGAAGCTGTAATTCTTGCAGTAGGTGAATTTGGATGCTAGCGGTTTTTACCTTTTTATGATCTATTTCTTTTGAATAGACTTTTTCTTTCACTTTGGAGATAACATAGTCTGGTCACATTACCTCATTGGAAGTCAAATAGAATACAATAGTTGTTATCCTGGACTTGATAAGACATCTCTCAGTTAAGGAGGAAAATGTTGGTCGTCAGTGAGGAGAACCTGAAGGTTTGGTAAAGCATCAGGCAAGCATACTCTGAAAATTTACTCTGTCAATGTGTCATGTACACATGGACATAAAAATCTCCTAGACTTACAAAACCTATTTGTAGACAGAATTTTATTTTCCAGTCTCTTGTCCTCATGTGGAAGGAGGTCTGCCTCAGTCATCTAATGCATTCTAAGTAGGCATATTACTAAGAGGTTCATATCAGGCAGGTTTCCAGAAATATCCCTCTGCACATTTCCTTTCCCACAAACATGAGCATTAACTGAGTGAACTAGTGGAAGGTACAATAATTGTCTTGATGTGCCTTGCGGTTCAGTACTTTCAGATCTCCCAGCACTGAGGCCCTCATTCCAAGTTGCCCAACTGTAAACAAAAACAAGTTCCCAGTGGGAACACCTGTGTGCCTTATTCCCCCTAACACTATGTTGACAATTAGAGCCTTCCATGACTTGAAATCTCCAGGAGCATCTACATGTTTTTTTAAATCTTCCCCTAAATCATTTGGGGTCCAGCTCTCCACAGGTTCCCCAGAAATTCACAGCTAGAGCTTCCAAGCAAACATTTCACATGTATTTATTCAGCACTTACTGAGAGAAGATGATCCAGCAGTTTCTTATTCAGCTCATGACATTCTTCTGTACAGCCATCCAAAATGTTAAATTATCCTGATACAACCCTTCTGCATTTGTTTCTCAGTCAGTAGATCTAGGGCAGTCTTTCTTGACAGATAATGATGCCCTATTTTCCAGCTGCACAGGAGATCTTGTAGGTAAAATGTTCTCATTTTCATGTTTCTCTCATAGAAAGGGGATGTTTTCTTGTTCAGGGGATCATGTTCAACATTTCTGATCAGTACAAAGTGAAGCACTAGAGGAAGCAGAATTCTGTTAAGACTCTTTGGCTCTGAGTAATCATGAAGAGCCAATGCTGCCAGGAATAAATCACATGAAGAGAAATACTTTGAGCATAGGAATGAAGCTGTGAAAAACTCACTAGAATTGGAATGCTCCAGAAACACAGAGAACAACTGGAGAAGATTTAAACAGCACCCAACTTTTGGGTACAGGCAGGGCACTACAGAATAAGGGAATAATTGCAGTTTAAAAAAGCTAAAAAGCTTCACTTATAAATGGCTGCCTGCTCCTAGCTCATGCAAAACACATTAAACTATGTTAACGTAGCAGTGTTTGGGAGAAAAAAAAAAAAGAGAAAAAAAAAATCCAAACTAACAAATCCCAATGTTTTTTCTGTTTATATCAGCCATACAAACTTTTTGAAGAACAATTCAGGGATATTCTATCCTATAATAGGATACTATTATATATATCTAATACTCCAATACTATCTAATACTCCATATTCCATTGCATTTACAAAGACTTAGGTGCATACACAGAGACATTGAAATGCAGCTCACCTGTCAATGGTGGCCAATGCTACCAAACAAGTTATAGTAATCTATTGTATATTGAGCTATAGAGACCCTCAGCAATGGGACCCTGGAGGCACTCAAAATATCTGATTTTGAAGACATTCTCTATCTTAGAGTTTCTCAGCTTATTGCAAGTAAACTAGTTATGAAATTACTACCTGGTTCTATGAGTAGGAAATACATATGTTAAATATGTAAGCAACATCCATCTCCTTGCCAAGAACAGCAAACCCACATCAAAACAGAAAAAAAACAATCAAAAGGCAAGGAGAGAATAAAGATTCAAACTTGCTGTTTTGAATCTGATGAAATCCTATATACGTGGAAGGTTTTGTTTGGAAATTCATGCTGTATACCCAACCTATGGGAAAATACATATACACATTTGAATAAGCTATATCATATTGTGGTTGGAATAATTTGATTGAAATCATTCAATCAAATCAGCTGAGTGAAAAAAAAAAAGAAAAAAAAAAGGAATGAAAACAGGCAAGTTAAATCTCCTTAGTCTTGAAGGGCTGAAATTAGTAGCTGCTTTTACAGGATGCTTAACATCCAAGCTATGAAGTGGGCTCAACTATGGCAATACTTTTCAGCATTTGCTATAGAGAGGATATAAACCTACAGCTGAAAAGCAAGTGTTTGCATTTCTGCAGGAAGACCATCCTTCTCCTGCTTTTCTTTATGACACTGAAAAGTGCTAACCATCCATTTAATGCAAATTTGTAGTTTTCTATGTGTCTTAGGCTTTAATATAAGATGTAACAAAAAAAAATTCTATTCCCATCTTCATAAGTATTAAAAACATGTGGGGCAGTGTTCTTTATCTCTTCCATGACATTCCTGATAACACCCTCTGGGGGCTATCTCTGCTAAGGGGCCATCAGGTCTCACTGTATGACTCAAAAATTACATCACCCCATTGTGAGATGCTCTGCCCAGGGGGAGGAAGCATTCCTTACATGGATATAATCTGAGGCTGGAACACCAGGAGCAGCACTACCTGCTGGATTCCCAGAGAAGGGCTTCATAATCAATACTGAACCTCCAGAAAGGGACCAGACTTCACTACAGGATCACCACTTCAACAGAATCACTCCAACGGGATTGCAGCCTCCATTTAATCTGACTTCTACAACCACCATGACCAACAGGGTGTCAGGTCACATCCTGACTCTGTCAGTTTAAGTCAAAAACCTGTATTATTGCCTTTATCCTAATTTTCTTAGTAAATTCTAATTCTGACTTGGGATCTCCCACTGGTTTACTTTCAAACTAGTACACTATGACATCTGATATAGTCCAGCTATCAATTGTAATACTTTGGCAGTTCCAATTCAATGAAATTTGGGTTTCTGAATCAAATCAAACTAAGCCAAACAAAGCCAAGAGCAGTCTGTCTATGTCCCTAAGGACAAGCTGTACAACTGAAACAACTTCAGAGATGGACAAATGAGGAACTGGTAATTATATTTTTCCTGAATAGGTTGCAAAATATAGAAATACTAGTTTTTTGAATAAAATAAATGACTACAAAAGTTACGTCAGGTGGATAGCGGAGCAGGGTTTCTTTGGCCTTCGGGTATTAGCATTTAAAAAAGGAAATAAGAATAAAACCCAAAATAGTGTACATAAGGCAAGACAAAAAAGATGTAGAAATTTTTCAAAGTTTATTTCATTCTGTTTTATGTTTCTGTCTGGTTGACAAGATTTAAATAGGACATCTGGATGAAAATAAGAAAAGTTAGAAAAGCTTTGCTTCTTATCCTTTATTCAGAAAAGAGGAAAAAAAAGTTTGAAATGAGAAGGAAGATGTAGAAACAGTATTATCTACTGATAGCAAGACAGAATAGGGTATCTTAAGGATAGCTTTTTTTTTTTACCATCTGTTGAACCAGGAAATATAGGGTAGAGACTTTACATTTATTTGGCAGAGTTTTTCAGGTTAAGAAAGGAAATTATATGTATACAAATTTTTCTGAAGACTTTAAAAGGAAAATTAAAATGCACTTCAAACAGAAAACATTTGCCTCCTGAAGATGTTTCTTTCATCTAAATAAGGTAAGGAGATATAAAATGCTAACAACAGGTTTCATTATCTAAGGTGATTATTAGTTGCTCAATGGATTATACTTTATTAGAAACTTCACAGAACACATTAAACACCAACTCAGTAATAGCGTAGTAGAGACCAGACACAGTAGAAAGTGTCTGTTTTCATAATATTCAATTCTGGGATGGACAAAAAGTTCATGCCCTCAGTCATGGTTCTTAATCAGCCTGAGAAAACTTTTCCTTGTGCCATAGGTTGAAACCCAGGAAAATTATGAAAAGACAAGGGAGAAGGACCTGCATCTGCAATTAGGACCATTCCTATGTGAGTTTTCAACTAAGTAGAAAGGTGCAACTTCAGGCATAACTGTGTCACACTAGACACACAAACTATATTCTCTACATAAACCCTGCATCTTCTACAACTTCTTTAGCATAAACTCTTAGATATTCAACACCTTTTCTGTCACATAAAAGTTATCTCTGATTAGTGTTGATCACAGAGAAGGAAAATTGCATTGTCACTCTATATTACCATTGGGACCACTGATGATAAAAAAACCTGCCGGCTTTTCAAGAAACCTAAGAAACAGTTTTCCATAAGATGACCATCATGGTATTACTGCTTACAAATCGCCAGATTCAGGTTGTCAAGCATCCTGTCCTTCCAGACTTGTCATCTACCACTGTCATAGGCCAAGGAACTGTAAGTGTGGTACAGAAATTATCGGATCAGTTCTGATGCTTCTGTTTGAAAGTGGATATTTCAGCTTACTGCTGAACACCTTCTGAGTTCTATTAAAAGAATGAGGACACATGCCAGACTAGATCAGAACTGCAAAGAATCCGTAAGAGTGATTTAGAACTAGGAATTTCTATTATGGCTATGTTCTTAACCTTGTCTTGAAACCAAAGAGCTATATGCAAAACAAAACAGGAATAAAGAAAAGCAGTCTGAAGATAAAAAATGTAGAACTCATTAATTTCACAAAAGAATGTATTAATTCCTTCGAGAAAATTATACTGCAAGTAACTTCCATTTCAGTATATATTCAGTTTCTAAAGTACACAGAGGTCATAGGAAAAGACAAATATTCCAACACCAGTTGGAAGCACAAGGAATGGTGCTGTGAAGTATGCATGTTGCTTCAACATAGTTTCTTGATGAATGAGGTCTATCAGTACTTGA
Source organism: Prinia subflava (assembly GCF_021018805.1). Classification (NCBI taxonomy): domain Eukaryota; kingdom Metazoa; phylum Chordata; class Aves; order Passeriformes; family Cisticolidae; genus Prinia; species Prinia subflava. The sequence goes on along the minus strand of NC_086283.1, from coordinate 73,003,534 downwards.
GATGTCTCTGCAGGAGTCTAATAATATTTCAGTCACTAGGATATCAATGGTAAAGAGGAGACTAGAATAGAAGAACATTTAAGCTAAAACACTTGAGTTTGGTGAGGACTTCTTTTAGTGTCTATGCTAAACTATGCAGGTAATGTTTTAAATCACAGTACAGGAAGAGCATTAGGCATCAATTTCATATATACTTAATGACAGGAAGAACAGGATCTTTTGAAGAGATCTAGCAGTTAATGCAAGCCCTTCCTTCAGCTTTAAAATGAGGAAATAGTTGCAGCCTAGAGGACGTTAGTTGTTGGAAGCTGTGTCCTTGACAGCTTACATACTAGTATCTATCACTTAGATATCTGCCGTCAGGGACTGGCAGGCATAGAAAATAAGGTGTTCAGGCAGTTTTTAATGCTTCTGGCAAGTACAAACTCTTTTTGGTTTATGTCCACTGAGGACTTAAACCAGTAACATCCACAATGCAGACAGTCCTGACAGTTCAAGTAGCTGATACTGTGATTTAATGTATTTTTGGCATAGTTGAGAAACCAATACTTCTGTGGTATTTTTGTTTTATTGTTGTTGGTTCGTTGCTTGGGAGAAGAGCTTGTTTAGGGTTATTTTAGGGGTTAGGAGAATCTGATTTGTTTTGTGTTTGTTTTTTGGTGGTGGCAATTCGATTTGGTTGTTTGGGGGCTTTTTTGGGTTTTTTTGGGGGTGGGTTTGGGAGGAAATGTTTGTTGTTTGGTTGGTTGGTTTTTGTTTGGATTGGAATTTTTTTGTTGCTGTTGATTGTTTGTTGTTTTATATAAGCCTTTAGACACTGGAATGGCTCTCTTGATAATTCTGCATATATCTATAGATTTTCTGGTTCCATAAGATAAACTAATGCTTTAGGAAAGTGTCATTTAGATGCCTTTGAGGCAGGTGTTCTTGTAGCAGCTCTTCCCTCAGTACCTTTCTCTCACATGTTTCAGTTTCACAGAATCATTTAGGTTGGAAAAGACCTCTGAGATCATCGAATCCAATCTTTGACCAATCTTCGACCAATCAACGTCTTGCCAACTATAGCATGGCACTAGATGCCATATCCAGTCATTTCTTGGACACCTCCAGGGATGATGACTTCACCACCTACCTAAGCAGTCTCTTCTGATGCTTAACAACCCTTTCAGTAAAACAATTCTTTTTGAGAGCTGTAAAGAGATAAAGCAGTATTTGTCATTTTCCATGACTGTTGAGTTAGTTTGGTATGAGAAATAATTTCTTTTAATTTCATAGATTGCTCCCCAGATCCTATCAGCTCAAAAGGATTTAAAAATCTGACTCTTTTTAAAATCAGATAATAAAATATAAATTATGATGAATTACTGTCTCTAATCTGCAGGATCTGAATTTGTCCACTGTTAGACAATATCCCAGCAACATTGTATTGATTGCAGTAATTCAAATTCCCAATCAATTCCTTAAAAAGTTCTTTTTTTTGTGTGTGTGTATATGTTTGATGTTTTTAAACAGTGACATTATTAGGAATGACATAGATAGGAATAGTGTTCTTATAAACCATACTGTAAAATCTTTGTTTGTTTTGGCATGTGGTTTCAGCTTGTTTGCCAGATCTTTCTGTGGAGAAATTTTCTAGTTAAAGAAAACTAGTTACATAGTTACATAGAATTTTGGTGTATATTTTGTTTGCTGTTCAGTTATATTCGTACTGTTCTGGTGATTAGAGGCAAATGGTAGAGGTCAAAACCTTTCAGGTCCTTTGGACACAAAAAGTTCATTCAGTCTAGATAGAAATTCTGTTAGGAACAAGTCTCAAGCACAGAAACATTTTTTCAAACTCTCTAAAAGTTTTGTGTTTGCTCAGTAGATTGTGCTTAAGGATTTTGATATAAATCTACGCCTTCTTTCAAATGAAGATTGTTTTGAATATATGTATGTGGTTCTTGGTATTGCAGCATCTAAGAAATGAGACAGAGCATCTGCTTTTTCTGATTTGTTTATTCAGTTCAATGATTATGTCTTGATGTTCATTGTAAATGTGAAATTGATTACTCTAATCCCATACATTTACTAGACTATTTAAATGCAGCAAACTTTCTTCTCTGGTAAATGATCATTTCTGCAAGAGATGGAAGAAGTTGCAGGAAGATATGTGCTGAAGACTTCTAATCTTTGCTTATCTCATTGCAAAAGTAATTTGTTGGAGACCTTCTCTAGAAGTAGAAGCAGGTTCAGTTAATAGTTCCTTCCAGTATTTCGAAACTGATTGATTTTATGAAGCAGCTGCATGTCCCTAATCTTTTAACTGCCACAGGATACTACAACAAGGGGAAACTAAAATTGTTGCTCACCTTGCTCAATTCACTGTTGGTGACTAAGGCTGCATCGCCAATGGGAAAAGTTTTAAACTACACTTTCTACTTGTCTTACAAAAATGTGAACTACAAAAAAAATCAGTTTCTTTATCAGAGCAACAGTTAACAAAGACAGATAGAAGAAAATCTGTCACATAATACTGCACAGCTTTCACTGTCTTTACATTTGACAGTTCTATGCCCACCATTTTCTACAGAGTATTTCTTGCATACATAGGAGGTAGCTACAAATCTTCACTCTGAATAAAAATGGATTTGGAGAAATTTGGATCAAATTTTTGGTATAGAAGTATTTATAGTAATTAGAGGAATACAAAACTGTGTCTTGAAGAAATCCTTCCTTTTCAGCACACTTTCTTTAATGCTTTTTAAGCTTTTTGTAAGGTAGGAAAATTTGGATAGCAATCTCTTTCAATCTCCAGATTCTCACAGGTATATATCCTTATCTGATATTTCAAGAGCTTTAACAATATTCTCACACTGTGTTCTCTGGGAAATATTGCTGTATACATAATGAACTTGAGGAATTAGCCTGACCTATACATTGTTATGAACACTTAAAGGTTTTGTTGTTTTCTTAAATCTTTTTCGAGGACAGATTGGTAATCTTTTGTGGTACCTTCCTCTACTAGTCTTCAAAATTAGAACTTCAGTTCTGACCAGCTAAAATGATAAAACTAAGCCAAACTGTGAACTCAAGTTGTATGCGTCAAGGACTTTTCCTAATTATAGGAAGGTATGAATCTAAAAGCAATAGCAGTAAATAAAATAACACAAGCTTGATATGTCTGCAAAGAAAACTGAAAAGGTAGAAAAAAAATAAATACATTGCAAGGCAGTGAATGACACTTGGAGGCAGAATTATAAGGAAGAATGTTCTCTCAGTGCACAGAGCACAGATATGAGGGTAAAGACCTGATAATTTTCTCTCTAGCACAAATTCCCAGGGCAATAGGTGCAAGTTGCAGGACACCCTTTGAATATGGGGGTGGGAGGGAGAGAGAAGGGGAGTAAGAGGATTTGTGATCAATAATCAGGAGCATATCAAGTTTTTGTAGTGGAAGAGAGGGATGAGGAATAAGAAAACAAGACTGGTATGGCTCACTGCCAGACCACAAAAGCCTTGGGACCTGAAAGCAACTCTATTTGATGGGCACTCAGTACTAAGAGACCACAAGTGTCTCTTTTAGATTTATCCAAGTCCAGTTAAGAGGCAATTAGGGTAATTAATGAGGCTAAATAATTACTTTATCCTTGGCAAGATTTTCAGCACAATAAGAAATAGCTCAATTTAATTCAGAGCAGTGATGTAATTTCCCAAGTTCTGTACAATCTTGGGGTTCACATAATTTTATTTTATGAATAGTCCCTAGTGTCTCATACCTGCTCTGATTCTGCTAGATACCTCTAAAACACAATCAAACACCTTTCAGTACAATATCTTAATTTTCTTCCTTTACTTTTCTTTTTTCACCTGCAGTCAGAGGCCATATATAGGAAAAAAAAATCTATCATAAACAAATATATTTATAGAGAATTCTTCTCCAATAGTCTATGGTAAGTCAGTTCTAGAAATAAGTTTACTGGAGTGTTTCACTGTTTCGTGGAAAAATACCTGCCGGACAAATTCTTATTTCTATTGCATCTCTTAATTTTATTAAAATTCCACCAGGCTTATATGTGTAGTATTCTAGAATAAACTTAATGATATCATAATTCTTTCTGTGATAACATGTTAAATTAGCTTTTCTTGAACTAAATATGCTAATATTCAAGAAAAAATTCAAACTAACTGTATATTTTTATCAGTACAATTTCACTTGTTCTGCACACTAAAATTTATGCTGAAAACAAATGGGCCTTTGCAAAAGAAAATAGTTTGGGCCTTTGCAAAGAAAAAAGTAACAGCCAGTAAAGAAGAAGTGAAGAGTGAATGAAGACTTTTGTCAGCTTGGTCAGAAATATTTTCCAAGAGTAGGGAGAGTAATTGGATTGTCTCTAGTTACACCATTAGCATTGTGAGAAACAGGTTTTCTGTTTCTGAACAACACCCCATTGCTGCCAATATCCTTTCTCTCTCCCGCACACCTCTGGCTGCTCAATATGGAAAATCAGTAAGACCTAAGTCTTCACAGAGGTAGAGGACTTCTGAACACATCCACAGAGAAACTGCAAATTTATGCAGACTAGCACATCTAGAATGAAGAAAGGAGAAGAGAGACAAGAGGCTTCTTTGAACCTCGATAAATATTAACCACTGATATCCTGTTTGGGTCTGGTCTGTGACCATTAGGGGAAACTCTTCTTCATATTAATTATTTTTTGCCCATCAAAGAAATCCTTTTACTTTCCATCACCACTATGGAGCCCAGTATGCATGCAAAGTCATGCCTGAAATATCAGTTTCAATATAATTATAGTTCAACATAAAGAAAACTGATATTTCAGTTTTTAGACACAGACATACACAAAGAAACACGCACACACATACAGATTTGAAGTGACAGAAACATTCCTCTTTCTGCACCAACTCTTTCTAAGGGATATTAGTCAGAGACTATCGTAGCAGAGAAGAAGCTCCATCCTGTAGTGGTTGTCATTTAAGGCAGATTGACAGATTGTAGGTTTGCTTGGTTTCTCTGATCAAGTCAACCTGGTACACATGGTTGCCTTGATCAGAGAACTATACCTAGTATACCTGGTAGATATGCTTTGTAATATAGTTGTACAACATTGTTTAATTTTATTTTTTTTAGATCTATGCATAAGATTCAAAAAATATTTCATACTTCTTGTCATTGTATACATACTTTTTCAGAACTACTAGATTAATTTTCCCATGCTGTCTTCTGAAGAAGTCCCATAATTGGACCAACATATTCCAAACTTGCATGTATTCAGTTAGCTAAAAACTGCGTGCTGTTCACTAACTGTGAATATATTCAGATAGCTATAACCTAGATGTAAATTTTAATAATCTTTCTTTTTCCTGTTACATGAGAGGAAGAATAGAAGAAAAGAAAATTTCTAGTATAGTTCTAGTTAATTTCTTCTCCTCACATTTAGGCATATCTCTCTCACTCTTTCTCTCTCAATCTCTTTTTCTCCCCCCAACCTCACCCCATTCCAGAACTTCACTAAGGGATTTTAAGGGGGTTCCTAGTCTAGTCTCTTCCTCTATACTAATTTCTGTTGTTTCTCAGGCTTGTAGCAGCGTATCTGAATGGCAAGTCAAAGGTCTGAAAGCTACTCTTTTCCATAAATGTTTCTTAAATTCATTTTGTAGGTTTTTTTATACATCTAATCATACCAGAATCAGTCCTTGTAGATTCTGTATGATTCATATTCTAAAATATGTTACCTTTTTCTCATGCAATATAGTCAGAGCAGTGGTTCCATTCCCCCCAAATAGAAAATAATTTCAAAGCTTGAACATAACTTTCCTAAATCCTGCCTAGATCTCTGCATTTTCCATCTAATGTCCCTCAATGTCTTTTGCAAAGTGGATATTAAAAAAGCTAGCAGCAGTACTCTACAAAAATACAATATCCTTTCTTCATGTATCCTTATGAAGGTTCTCAAGATTTAAATTTTAGGATTTAGAAACTTTTAGTTGAAAAGCTAAAGGTATGGGACCTGCAATAAAAGCAACCCTTTAACTTCTACTGTCTTTTTTGTGTCATGTGTTACAAAGTGTTAGTAAGGGACTACTTTCTCAAATATTAAGAATATAAACTAACTTTCTGTGAGTATTGCAACCCATGAAACTGGCATGACATTTCCTTCTGTTTTCTAGTTCTTGGGGAGCTATGTGTGCTATAGGCTCTAGAAGAAGAACACCTGCCTCTTTCCCATGATAGATGCACTGGGTAACAGCAGCTCTGTAACTCTCATTGTTCCGTAAGCATCAGTGGTCAATACAAGACTCACACTCACAAGGGGAAAAATGAAGAAGCAAAAGGGGAGAATTTATTTTTCTTTTCTTTCCTGAATGCTGTGCTACAAACTCCTGCTCTGAAAGAATTTCAGTTAATCCCAGGAGTCCTTAAGAACAGATTGTTATGCATTTGTGTCTTCTCATTTAGTCAGTACCCTCATCTATTTTAAAGACAAAACATTCTTATGCTTGGAGGTGAAATGAGCTATCCAAAGTCTAGTTCAGGGTGGAGCTGGGAAGATGAAGCTGAACATAATAGTTATAAGGTAGATTTGCCTCCCATTTTTGTATCCATCCTTTAACACAAAATACTAATTCTAATACATGCTGAGAATGAAACAAAATGCTACACGATGGGTTGTTTAGTTATTAAGTTACATATTTCTGAATGCATCTGTAACAGCTGTCTTCTATCCCTCGTTCTAATAAGTAGGATTTATTTTTGGTAAGGCAACTCTTAGACTAAATTTTAGTGTCACTTATGCAAAGAGAACTGAACATAATATTCTGAAAAGTTCAACACAGTATGAATTGATTTTTCTTCTCAACATTTCAAGACCAACAAAGAGAAAAAGTGACCTCATGAAAAGTTTGATGCAAAAACAAAATACAAAATAAACCCCAAAAATCTACAAGTTAGCATTTTGTTAAAATAGGAAGCTTGGAAAATTAGATGCCTGTGTAATTCTGTGCATTACAATAGCAACTTTCTATTGTAGTTTTATGCTACTGCAGTGCCCTCTGTCTTTTAACCTACCTATATACACTTAATTATCCCATGATTTACAGTGGTTTTTTTTTTTTTTCTTCAGAGTCAGGGCAAATTTGGCTAATATTTTTGCTCTTGAAACTAATCTCTTTATCAAATAAATAATCACTTATTAACTCTTCCCATAAACTGGGATTCATTTTCTGTCTTCTTTTATAAATTCACAAAATGTTTAAGCCATTTCTTTTCCTTGAGCCTTCTGGTTAAGTTCTAATGTTCATACTATCATAACTTAAATGTATCCAGTTCATCAACTGAGAAAAGTTCTACAGACTGGAAAAGAAATTTCACTGACGCTGTTAATTAAACACTATCAGATGATTTATTAATATAATTAAATGATCAGTTCAGTTGATAAGTACAACAATGTTCAGAAGTGTTATTACACTAATTATTGCTTAATAATTAATACTGTTACCAGTAAATCCAGAGAGCTTTATGTTGTTTAATATACCTCAGAGAAATTCCTACCCTAATTGTTCATATCACAAACAATATTCTGAGAATTTGAAATTCTAGTCTCAGACATCCCATCTGTAAGATCTTGACAGTATAATTATTGAAAATAGAGAGCACCAGGATATATGAATTAGTTGAGGCAAAAACCTGTTTTCAGTGGAGAAGAGGGTCCCCTGCTATATATGGAAAGGAAAAGGTTAGAAAAGGCAGTGCTGAAAATACCTTAAAATGGCAACATTCTAAAAATATCTATGCACTTTGCTTTTCCATAAACTGTTAGCTTTGAATTCTCTTATAAAAAAACATATGTTCCACTTTTGCTTGAGAAGACTCTGTTAGTGTGTCAAAATGCTGCATGCTGTTTTGTATAAGCCCTGTGCTTTTGTATGTAACACATACAGGTGATATATACAACATGCCACCAGTTATTTTGTTCCTTTTTTATGGGAATTAATTCCTTTTTTCCTCCACCCTTTTCTCTCTGCCATTTCCTCAGTATTACAGTTTCACCCGAGAGAGCTCTAAATGATGCATGGCTAGAACAAAGACAAGGGAATCTAGGGCAGAGCCATAAGACTAGACAGCCTTAGATTCTGCTGTAGCATGTAACAATGCAGAGTATTAAGCATTTACACATCTGGTTTTTATCAGAATTGCTTATCCTGTAATTTTTTTAAAAATAACTCTTTTGATTTTACTGTAGCATGCAATCTGCTCCTAGCAGGAAAAAAAAAAGCAAAAAAGTAGTATTTCCAACAGCAGATTTTTTTTTTTTCTATAGAGATGTATATATTAAAAAAAAGTCACAAAAATAAAAATAATAAAAAGGTAGACATCACTGAAAAATTTATCTTGCTTCTCATTCCTTCTCATTCTCCAAAATCTGTTTATACAGGGTTGTTTGAAAGAATTACACAGGCAGAGGAAACAACATAAAATTTGAGAGGTTCTATAGCTAAGATTAAACAACTACCTAGATTTTCCTTTTCTGAAGCATTTATTTTTATTAATATCAAAGAATTCTCATTGTGCAACATGTCAAATAATATGAAAACCTCTTGCTAGCTGTGTGGTTCATCAATTTTTCCCATATGTCTTCAAAAAAAAGGTGACGAGTAAAATTTCGAAAACTAGTAACGTGGAAGTTCAACATATCAAAATGCCTTGTGACAACATATTTTCAGTACTGGCCCACCATAACTAAAAAGACAACTAAAGCTGCACTAAACCACCTATTTGGCTGGCAAATTTCCATAAGCATGACAGAGATGGTGCTAGTAGTGATTCAGTACATATCTCACTGCCACCTGTGTGATAGTAATGAACTAATGGCATCACACGGTACAGTGCAGTGCTGTGCTGAAACACTCTGCTAGTTACCCTGGAGTAGCTAGTAGCTGGAATTTGTCTGCCAGGGTGCTTTCATGACACATATGACTGTTGGGAGTCTTGTGTGCAGCACAACACCTGAACTCCAGTCCACTGACTTCTCTTCCTACATAGTGGGAGGAAATGGTACCACAAATGGATGGCACACACCAAGAGGTTTCAGTGACAGATATGTGCAGATCTCCCTAGCACTCATAGTCTAGGCTCAATGTTTGCTGCCTTTCCAATGGTCTACAATATAGGTATTAATCTGTGCCATGGAATTAAAAAATTGTATTACTGTGAAATGAATTCTCTTCTGGATGCAGCGTTTAGATTCCGATTCCAACACCTCCAGGTGTGTTATGGAGCAAAACAGACCAATACAATGAGAATGTTTTCCAGATCCTCTATAGCTTGGGGAAATTGATTCAAGTCCATTCATTCAATTCAAACTGTTAGTCTAAAATCCAAGGAAGCAAAACAAAATCAATATAGCCATTTTAGAAGCTGCCAATGCTGGCACCTGAATTCAGGGATACTAGAGTACATGGTCAGCAGGTATTGATGTATGTGCAAAGATCATTGATATGATGCAGTTCCTTCATCCTTACGAGGATTTTAAAATTTCAAGAAGCATACAAGATTTTATTTCCCTTTGTGTATAAAAAAATGTCAGGTCAAAAAGGTTATGCTGAACAGTCCCTTTTAGATATTGAAGTTACACCTAAAATATTATTCTGTGCCTAGATTTTCTTTCTGGATAACATCTCCAGCAAGAAAAGCAAAACAACAAAAGCCACAACCAGCAAACAAACAACAACAAAAAACTCTTAAAAGATGTGGCAAAATATCTCTTGACTGGGCAGAATATTATGTATTGACAACATTGGTGCTCAAATATGTTGATACATTTATTAGAGATAACCAAATAAAATCCCAACTGCACAAAAATAAAAAGAAAATAAAACTATTTACCCAAAATAAAGTTTGTTTAGAACAAAGCTTGCTGCAATGTCTCTTTAACAAAATCAGTGCAACTTTGTTGGCTGTAGTTGAGTTGTTCCCTCATCACAATACAGTAATAGAAAAGCAGGCCAAGTATCTTTGACAAAAAAGATATATTCAAAGACATTAATGTTTTTCTTACAGTATGTGCTGATATATCCCTTAAAGGAAGGTCAAATGCTCTCATTTTTTTTCCCTCTAATAAAAAGTTCATTCCATTCCCTTCCACTTTACATCAATGTGAAAGAATCCTCCTTACTATAGTCAAACTGAAAATGAAGTTTGCTTGAAAATTACACCAGACTTTCTTTTTTTAAATAAAATGAGGGTGTTTTGTTTTGTTTTGTTTTGTGTTTTGTTTTGTGTTTTGTTTTGTTTTTTTAATTATTATTATAAAGCACTTTCAGAAGTGAGTGTTGGAGTTTTATCTCAAGAAAAGTCCATGGTAAACTCTGGTTTCCTTTGATGCTATAAGGAAAAAGAATGTATTTTTACTCTGATACAGTGAATGGTCAAATATCTTCATTTAAATGGAGTATCTTTAAAACTGTTTATAAAAAAGAGCTAAGGGGTTCTGGCTTCCTTGAGTGCCAGGAAATAGAGGTTGTTTATTTTATAGAGCTCATTTGTGCTACTGCTCTTGGATATGAGACAAGAAAGTTAAAAATTAGAACTGCACAGGAAGGAAAGCTCAGAAGTGTATAAATACCAACTTAAAATGAGTTATCTGAAAGTCTCATGAAAGATCTTGCAGTGTAGCTGGCTGTTCAAAATTTTATAACTACAACCAAAAAATCAACAAACACCAAATTCAACCAACCAACCAACTAAACAAACAAACAAATTAAAAGCAATAAACAACCAGCAATCTTAGAAAATCTGAACAGAAATAGCTGGTTTTACATAAAGTCACATGTTTCCATTTTGTTAATTCAATGAGTTTTTTATTGTTTGTTACCCTTTTTGGTCTGAGTCATTAATGTAAAGCAGAGCACTAAGATCTCATTTGTTGAAACTGCAATCAGTGAGAGATAACATAGTAAGGAAATACATAAATTCTTAAGTTCTCATTAAATTAAGTTAATATTATGAAATTGGAAAGTATCTTTAGATATGTAATTTCTTGTCAACAACACAGAATGAATCCTGAATGGAATGAGGCCAGCAGACCACACCAAAGTGTACAGGGCATCTAGCACAGTAACACTCTTGTTATTTACCAGTAGGTAATGACAAGTGAATATAACGACTGGTATTGTACTGGGCTGAGAATAGTAAAACACTGGACTCAAAAAGACAAATTCATAGAAGAAATGGAGCCTTTCATGTCCTTTAAGGAAAGTCTCAGTGGTGCAGTAAAGAAGATGAATGATAAAGCAGATTTCAGTAGAAAGTCTGACATGGTCAAATGGAGAAGGAAGGAATGGGATTTCAATGTTTGATTTATTTTTATCTGTTGTACATACTTAAGGGTGCTTCCATCCATGCAGAGGCCATATGAAAATGAGGTCTCAAACATCAATCAGTTTTGGATTTTCCTATTTCAGAAATAGAAGTTTCTATCTAAATATTTTGTAAAAAAATCATTTTAATCTGACAGAGAAGTGTTATGAAGGTCAGATGCTTGGCAACAGAAAAGAGATATCAGAGGGATTTCATCTCCTGTTATTAAATGTTATATTTCCCCTTTGTCCATTCAGTGATGTTCCATGGTAATTTTTTTTGGTTTTGCTAACTGAAAGCGTAACAAGCAAAGAGTTTAAAATATGCTCATTTTTTCTCATTTTGTCAAAGAAGTATCAAATCATCAGGAAAAAGTTTTCAGTTTATTCAACATAAAAAAGAAGTGAAATTGTTACACAGTTTTACTCTTCTGGAATTCAAATTCCATTCTCACACCAGGCTGGATGCTGAGCCTATTAAGTGTTAAAACTGTACAGTAATGAATACAAACATATTTAACAAACTATCTTCTACTAGCAATTGACAAGATGGCTGAGTATATGAAATGCACTCCCAGTGAAGTTATGGGCATGAAGGCAATAAGGCCTTTAGTGAAATAAAGTTAAATACGCTGCAGTGGTCTGTTCCATCTGGCTTTAGTTTGGTTGTTGGAGTTTGTTTTTTTTTTTTTTTTTTTCTCCTCCAAACCTTTCCCTTTCCTTTCTCCAACAAATATAATTGCTATAGTCCTTGAGGGAAGCATAGTTCGAGTCAAGGTCATAGACTTCAAAGAGGAAATGGAGAAGTGACAAAGGTCTGGGAGACTTTATGTATCAGTAAGGTCAGATCATTTATGGAAACACAGGGGAATAAGTGTTTGCAGAAGAACAAACAGATCTGCATGGTCTGTCACTGACACACCATTGCACAGCCAGGAGCCATTCACTTGGTACCTGACTTTAGATACTTCCTTTCTTCTACCATGTTTTTCTCATAGTCTTAACTTTCATTATCTAGATGAACTTCTTTGATTTTAAAGATTATAGAAATTTTAGCAAGAGCTATATGGACTGCTTTGATCTTAAGGACTATAGGAATTTTGAAAAGGTTTATATAGACTTCTTTGATTTTAAAATGTATGGAAATTTTAAAAAGGTCTCTTCTTATCTCTTTTTTTAGAAAATTTTCTAAAATATTTAGAAAATTTTAGAAAATTTCAGAAAATCTTCAGTTTCTCTACTGCCTTAAATCCTTTGTTAATGGTCCTCAGAAATCATATTCATGCTGATATTTATTAACCAGCTTTTGAATGTCCATCCCACTTGCCATGCATAGTTCATTAGTAAAATTAAATTTATTGCATGCTTTTAAGTTACACCTTATTCACTATAACTCCCATTTCCAGATCACTGTTGTTGCAAAACACTAATTCTAGAACAGTATTTTTTTGTTTTCATTAGATCCTACTGGCTCCTATCTGTGCCAAAGTGCAATCATTTTTTCCTCTAAGTTCCTTGTTACATCTCTTTATATATAGTACAAATGCAGAATTGTGTATTTTATTTGTAAGTCTCTAATTATTAATGCATATTCTCACATATAAGCCCATGTATTGCCCTGTAGATTTTGAAGCAGTAATTGAATCAATCATAGTGAGTGAGTTTTTGCTTGTTCATTTATTCTGTGATATGGCTCACCAAAACAAAGAGAGGAATAAGGAGCAGAGATGTTTCACCAAAGATAAATCTGGACAGCTGTGAACTAAAAACACAAAGTCCTTTAAGGCACCTAGGACTATTACTAGTAGGAGAAGCACATATGGCTTCTAATTACAATGGCTCTCTGCACCATGACAGGCAAACCGTGAAATACAACAGTATTTCAAGTCCAAGCAAGTCCAAGACAGCTGTAAAACACTGTTGTGACTCTGGTTTTAGGTCTCTGTTTTTTCACATGGATGTTATTGCTTTAGTTACCTAGCTTTAAAAAAAAAAAAAAAAAAAAAAAAAAAAAAAAAAAAAAAAAAAAAAAAAGCACAATTGGCTTCAGCTAACAGAGCACTATTGCTTTCTTGCCCACAATTTATCTTTTCCCCCAGAAGCAATTTTCATTACATAACTTCAAAATGCACACCGATATTCCCATGGGGTCTTGGCAAGAAGTTCTACAGTACTTCAATCAGTTTTATTTTACAGATATGTATGGAGTATGACCAAGAAGACTAATGATTTTAGCAAGCCAGATCCCAAGACTGCTCTTCCCTCAGACTAGGCCTTGGGACAGACTCTGACTGGCATTGCTACCAAAGAAGAGGAAAAGGCCATAATGGTATTCTCTTCCTACACACTCCCTCCCATGAGGATCAGACAGAATTGCAGATCTTGTGTTAGGCAAGATCTGGAGCATGAGCTCAATTCTACAGGAGCTAGTATGGGTAGTTATTTTAGGAAGGAAACAAAACGAGGGCATTACGCTTGTTCGTTCACTTTAGACTTTGTCCGTCTAGCTTGGAAATTCAGCTGGAGAATATGTCATGCTATATATGTATCTGCAATGTTCATTCCAACAGGGCAATGGTTCCTGTGGCAGCCCTTAGCAGTCATATAGTCCCCACCTAAATGACCCCTTGTACTCCTCTTTGCTGTTTTCTAGTCACAATTCTTATCTCTCTATTCAACAGCCTTGAGAGTTTTTTATTTTACTGCATGGAGAGGTATAATCCTGAAGTGATTTTTGTGAAAAATGATGAATGTTCTGTAAATGCAGAAAAGTACTGCTTCTTGTAAGTGCAGGCAGAAGAGGAAAATTACCTGTGGGTACAATGAATTCTGCTGCTACTTGTGGGTTCAGCCAGAAGCAAGTAGTCTATTACCATACTGATGGATTCACTAGACTTTAAGGAAAAGATACTACGGAAAATTTTTAAGACTGAACTAATGTCAACTCTAGAATTTCATATCTTGTATTTCTGGGTGTATTTCAGGAGAAGGCTTTCTTAATGTTGGGGGCAGGGGGTTGGTTTTGGGCTTTCTCAATTATTATTATTGTTTAATTCTTCATTATTGCAAATTAACGTAAAAAAAATAAATCAATTATCCAATTGAGTACTCCAGTATTCTTCCATGTAACTAGTCTGTTTACTTCCCTGCTCAGGGGCAAATGAAAGATACAATCACAGAACTGTTATTCTGTCTCCGTTACAAAAATATCTGGCATAGAAACATTGATGCAGGATAAACAGATGGAAAATGTTATTCATCTAGCATCTCCTGTCACTGGAAGCTAGAATGCCTGACTCTCACAAATAGCTTCTCTAAGGGAGCAAAACTATGTTCAGCTTGGTGCAGATCCTAGAGGGGCAACCAGGAAAGGATATGAACTAATGAGATAAAGGTGGTCCCAATCCCAATAGGGAAAAAGACAAAATTCTTAGATTACTTTCAGGGAGAAAAAATAATAGCAATACCACATACACAAATTTTCAGGTGTGCAGTCTACAGACAAATCTGTTGAAGTAGCCAGAATCTTCCAGTATTTAGTTTGGGGTTTTTTTGTTTATTTGCTTGTTTGTTGGTTTGTTTGGTTTTTTTTTTTAATTTCAGTACTCTCTCTGTCTTTTCTCAATTTTGTATTTTCCTCTGGCTTTTTATTGTTAAAAACTGAAGCAAGTTTCTTATCTCAAGTACTACCTCCAGAAGAGAGCTGACTGCAGGCTTCTGGGACATGCTTCCAGGACAATGAAAAGATAAACTGAGTGAGAAGACTTTTTCCTTTATTTAATAAACAAAATTGATTTCCAAACATTTTTGTTTGACCCTGTTGGAACACTAGTGTTACAGAATTTAAAGGAGAAATCAATTTTCTGATTTTCTGAAGTGACTGTTCTGAGAAATGACATACAGAGGTCTTCTCCTCCTCCTCCTCCTCCTCCTCCTTCTCCCCCTCCTCCTCCTCCTCCTTCTCCTTCTCCTTCTCCTTCTCCTTCTCCTTCTCCTTCTCCTTCTCCTTCTCCTTCTCCTTCTCCTTCTCCTTCTCCTTCTCCTTCTCCTTCTCCTTCTCCTTCTCCTTCTCCTTCTCCTTCTCCTTCTCCTTCTCCTTCTCCTTCTCCTTCTCCTTCTCCTTCTCCTTCTCCTTCTCCTTCTCCTTCTTTATTTTCTTCTACTTTTCTATTTATGACATGTTCAAAATATATAAATTTTGAATCAGATAAAGAGCAACACTTAGATCTGTCTTCTTCCTTTCTAACACAAATATCTCTTGTCCTGATTTGCTATAACTAACATTTTTAAGTATATGGAGTTTCGACCCTTTCTATGTACACAATCCTACTCCCCAACAAATGGTATAGAAGCCTTTAACTGTCCCTACTCTCACAGAGTAGGGACAGTATCATTCACTTATAATCACAGTAAAAAAAAAAAAAAAAAAAGTGTATCTGAGCTGCCTTAGTGTATCTGGTCAGAATATTCTGAAGATTGCACTAGGTCTATTCGTGCAAATAGATTAAGAGTTTTTCCAATATTTATTAAAGTATTCCCCTCTTTTGATATTACCAAGAGATAATTACTGCACCTTTAACCACGAGCATTTGAATTGCAAAGTAGGAAAGGAGCTTTTCTGAATAATATCTTCTAAGTCCTTGATTTAGTTCTGCATAAACTGATTTTTATACAGAGAACACAAATTGTTGCCACTTCATCAATGCCTCATTTTTCTCTTAACAATGAACCAGCAGTGATTAATTTCTGAAGACCAGTAAACAAAAACATAGCCTTGAAAGTGATTAAAGCTTAGATGTAAAATATGTGCATGCACATACTTACAAATGACTGTTATTATGAAGTCAAGCACTGCTTCAAAAAAGAACATTCAAATCGAAAGGAGTATGCAACAATAGCAGAAACTGTGCAGTGCCAAAGGGGTTCTTAGGGATTATCATTAATGCCAAGCATACATGAGTATGATCTATTGAGAAGTAAGAATCTTCTTTGGAGTGACATTGGGAGGTAACTATAAGAATAAATTAGTTCCTGATGAATTTGGTAGAACTCTGGAATCATATTGCATGAATGTTGCATGCGTTTTTGTACCTGGATTCCACTAAAGTAAATACATTAGCCTATATAACCACAATGACCCTTGCTTTTGTAAACTACAATCCTAAAAAGCCAGGGCTTGTAAGGCTTTGTGTACCTCTTGAGTCTGAATTTCAATCTAATATTTTGAAGTGTATTTTCAATAGTATCAGTGGTATTTGATAGAATGTTATGATTAAAATCGTAAAAATACTTGTTTAAGTATATGAAATAGCTTTTATACTATTTCACATCTAATTTTTCAGTATTGAACCAAAATTATATAAAATATAGTGATTGTGAACATAACATCCCATTTGATTTTATATGGTCAAGAACAATTTGGAGTTGAAGGAGTAAGAACCTGAAGAATATGAAGATACAAAGAGAAAAGAATGCTGAAGACACTTAAGAAGAAATACTTGAGTCCCAATGGCAGTATTCTGTACAAGCACAAGTTGTTCAGAGAGAGATAATGAAGTGCAAAAACAGCCTACTTCAAAAACCATAGAGCTGTGGTATCTTTTGTCATTTGAAAAGACCACTTTGTCTTAACAAGTTCATGCATAGGTTCTCTAAAATGTTTCTATGCAAAATTAATAGGATTTAGCAAATTGTGAATTCAACAAATCTAGCTAAAAAGAGAGCTTCTTTTGATTTTTGCTACCAATGATCTACACTGTCATGGAATATAAAAAAAAGTGAAGAATATATAATAAAATTTTTGCTTAAACAAGTCAGTGAAGATAAGCAGGCAACAGAAAGAAGAAAAAAAAATCCATCTCTTATTACAGTAATTCCATATTTTGTTTTCTTGTTTGCTTGATGAGACAGTGTTGACATTGAAAATTTAGATGCTCATTTTTTAACTGTCAGACTTGTTATTTGAAAATTTGCTTGGTGATAATGTTAGGCAGGAGATATTTTCTAGTAATGTATACGTAAAAATATGGAATTTGATCTAAAATAAAATTAAATCCCCAGTAAAATACTATTACATTTGGACTTTCATTCCAATTTCATAATTCTCATTATTAGTTTTAAAGAAAAGCATGACTATTTTAGAATGTGTCACAAATTTGTGATGATTGCATATGAATCTTTCTCTGAATCTTGCCATTCAGGCAGATATTCAACTGAAGAGCAACCATCAGTATCAGAGGACAAAAGAAAGAGTCATTTTTAGAATAGATCAGGAGAAAAGGCATTATCTTTCCAAAAAAAAAAATTAAAAATTACATTTGTCAAAATCACCTACCCAAACCCTTAATTTTTTACTTTTTTTTTTTACATTTTCAGAGTTTTATTTCTTTCCAGTGGTCTGTTCCAGAAAGCAGTGATTATATGAAATGAATTCGTGATATAACACCAAAACAACTGTGCATTAATCCTAAACTTCATGCAGAAGAATAAGTCTCCAATTCTATGTATGATTATGTTGTTCAGAATTTTTAGAAGTGTATGATTTCAGAGAGCATTCACAGTACTTAGCAACACAGCTGCTCAGGCACAATACACCCACTCACATATTCTACAGAAGGCATTTATTTTTTTATTTCCCCCCTCCCAAATTGCCCTCTTTAATTTGTTCTAGGAAGTAATTAGTTTCAATTAGTCATCATGAGACTTGTTACCATAGTTTAAATCAAGGACTAAAAACTCCAAAACCATAAGGATTGTATAGAAATGAATTATTGAATATTTTGTATCAGTACCAGTGTAATAGAGTTGAACATTCTAGGTTCTACAGCAACTGAGATTTGGCTTTCTTGCAGAAGTGCATTGCTTGAACATCAGGCAGGCTATTACTTTTTTCCATTGGGAATGAATTGTTTTCTCTAGTCAAAGATTCAATAAAGAACTCCCTCAGGCTATCTATGGCGTGCTTGCAAGGAGCTATGAGCTGCATCAGAGGGAGAAAAAATAATTTAGAAGTGCCACAAACTCAGGAGTGTTCTGAGTAAGGTAATATTTGATTCTTTTAATGATGTAAAGGTTACTTCCCTCACAATGTTCATCCAAATTAGAAGCTTAAGTGTAGTCTGCTGTGCCCCTTGTAAGAGATGTGAGCCAACCTGCTAGTGAATTCTTGTCTTCACTGACAGTCATATGGGTTTTGCCTTTTGGCTAATCTGCAATATTTCTACACTCTTACAGGTTTCTCAGAGGACTGGTTTGCAATATTTTGACTCCTGCATCCCTACATTCTTCCAGAGTAGGCTGAGACTATTTTCATTTTGTGTATACAGTAGGAATAAGTTAATAAGCCTAACTTTCCTCCATAACTTTTAGTAGTTCAGGAATTACTTTACCTATGAATTCCTGAAAGTCCTCATGCCACAGAAACAATATCCTAACAGATGTTAGGGAAAGGAGCAAAGTCTGACCAAATCCCAGCTTTGGGGTACAATTTCTGCCTTTGCAGATAAAAAAATGCAACTGCATTGCCTCGATTTTACTTCAAGGTTTATCATCAAAGAGTCTGTGAAAGCAACTCGAAACTCCAAGACAAATGTCCTTTCCACAATAGATTTGATTTGTGTACCCACAAATCTCCCTGTTGTTGGAAAACCACAAACGTTTCACAGGAAAAGACAGTAAAATCACTCTGCATGCTCCATCTGCAAATGGTGATCCATCTCACTAGCACGATTGCACAGTAATGTTCAGTCTGCACCCTAATGAGTCCCAGATCAATGCCTGTGACATCCCTGTTTCAATATTGGTGAGTCTGACCCTGGAACTGCTGCTTATTTACACTGTCTTAAGTGATGCCACTGTCATAGGACTGGCAACAATCAATATTTCATCAGCAAAACCTTTGGCTTTTTCTGACTGGTCAGAAAACCCAATGGTTTCTGTATTGAAAACACGTTTTTTTTAATTATCTATATGATTTGGTACCTTGAATTTTGATCTACGCAACATAAGCCAACTATAATTTCAACTGTCCTGAGTGTAATCTACAGGAGTTATGGGCAAATATTGCAAGATATCAAGGAGAACCAGAGTTATCTAAGGCATCTCATGCTGAAAGGATAAAGTGAAACATAAATAAATAAATAAATAAATACAATCTAAAAATATTTTATGAAAAAGTCAAGTAAATTACCAAGCATTTAAATGCATATCTGCACATTTGTTCAAATATCAACACATAAAACCCAAAGATACAAATCTCAGTAAGTTTACACTTGTAACATATTCCTGCCTCAATCCTTCCCTGCTTCTCGTTTACTGTAAAAATTGGGTTTTGGTTTTAATTTTGGAATATATAAGTCAGTGCAGTGATAACTATGATTTTTTTTTAATTACCTTAAAATCTGTTATTTGCATTAATATCTTTATGGGTTCTCTGTTGAGAACTACTTAGTCCTTGGCAGTAATATCAAAAAACATTTTCAGATGTAAGGCTATGATTATGGAGAAAATGTATCAATGCCATGATTATTCAAACATCTAGAAGTTAGTTGTTCATTATGTAGATGTTATCTATTGAATGCAAATTCTGGCAGATTAATGAATATTTTTGCTATTGTGACAAACTCTTGAACTATTTACTATGAAGAATTTAAACTAATACAAGAGCTTTTTTCCCTGTCTAAGGTTTGAGGAGAAATCATTTATTGCAGTTTTTCAGTACATATGCTGTGGTTTTAAAACTATGTAACTTAATTACTAATAATCAAACAATATTAAAATAGCAAACCCTTTAAGTACAATAAAGATGAAAAAATAAGGTATGTGTCTGAAGTGATGGCTTTTAGAGAATGAAAATATTTTTTTTAGGATTTTTTAGGACACTACTAAAAAATGCATGACTAAAGAGAATTTTTTTTAAAAAAGAAGACAATATTTGCAGATTTTCTGTGTGTCTTTTTCTTTTTAACTATAAGAAAAAATATTTAGCTTACTTTATTTCATTTTTGGGTATAAAACAATTTGCATTCTTTGTTTAAAATTTAAAAACCCAAACAATCAGATCTTAAAATGTCATTAAAGCATTTGCATATGCTGGGACAGATTTTTCACAAACTTTAAAATAACAAGCTATAAGTGTATGTTTTCAGTTTCTCATTCACCTAAATTATTAAAACTGAAATACTTTTTCAGGGAAGAAAAAAATCCCCTAAAACTCAAAAAGTTACCACTCTTTCTCAATCCTGATTTTGAAATTTATGTGAGATGGTACTAGGTGTTACATGTTTGTCTCGATTAAACAACTTGTTCTAACTTTGTTAGCTATTAGTGGATAATCACAACTATTTACCTGTTAAACATTGAACAAAAGTGAGAAAAGGAGCTCTGAGGTACTCCGAAAGAAGCTTTTCTGACCAATATGAGGAACAAAAAACTATGGAAGGGATTATTTTACACACCAGTAATGGTAACATAGAGGATGTAGGAAGGCATGGAAAAACAATCCTGTAGTAAGAATTAGTATTGCAAATGCAAATAAAAGTAAAATATTTATGCTATGGTGAGAAAGACATGCACAGTATAAATTTGTTATGCTGAAAACATGGATAAAATACTTAAATGATCACAGAAACAGACTCCAACCAATTATTTTTAATTGTTGTCTGAGAAAGTAATGAGAAAAAGAGTGACATTAACATCTATTACGTTTAATTGATAATTTGCAATTACTGAAAGGGTAAACCATGTGAAATCGTTTGAAACAGCATCAATGTATGTTAAAAATGTGTGGTTGTATCCTGCTGGAGTAAACTAGCTTAAAATGTGAATCTTTAATGAAGATGCCTTGGCAAAAAGACACTCCCTGTGCATGCATTTTGTGGAAGACAAGTCAATAGAATAGAACATATGCTATTGAGAGCAAGGAAATGTTCAGCAATGTAACCTTGATATTTTCTCTTTTTTTTTCAACGAGTAATACCTGAAGGCAGGTGCAAGTCTCTCTTCTATACATAATGAAAACTATTTTCCTTACCCATTGGTAATTGAATAATTGAAGTAAAATTGATAGCTTTAATTCCTTATCTTTAAACTACAGCTCTGATATTCAGTAACATGATTTACATGATTTATAGGTGTCTCTCTATAACTTCAATGAGGATAAGCAATGAATTACATAAGCCATTTAAGCAAAGCCGTGGAGAACACCTAGGTATTATATTAGCAGTGTATAATGTCTAACATTGTGACACCCTGTCTTCCCACAGCCCCCTGTGGTATCAGCAGCACAGACAGACGGCCAACACAGTTCTTCTGACACTCAGTCCACAGACTGACATTGTCAACAGAGACAAGATGCTGCCCACATTGCTCAAGTAAGGTACAACCAAGCCTTTAATCACACTGCTTTTGGTAGAGCCAAGAGGTTGCACAACTCCTACCTGTACTCACGAAATTTTTGTATGATTGGCTGTTGGTGTCAAATGACCCCAGATATTAAGTGTCCCTGTCAGTCTACCAGAACCATGGCTTCACTTACAATCCCCTGTTTCCTGTCATTGATCACTGTAGGGGTGCATTGTTGCTCATCTTTCTTGCTACCTCAATAAATGTTTGGTTTTTAACACATTGTTGAATTCCATTACTGCTCAGACCACACATTAAGTGCTAGATCTTTCTGGATGAGTAACGTTTTAGAAGAAAACCTAAGCTTAGTAGTCTGGTGCTTTAAGCTGGATTTCATTGCCATTTTACATATCAGATTGCTACATTTAAAATTCTCATGCTGAACTGAAAAAAGTTTTCTATAATAATCTGAAAGATACTTTACTAAGCAGGATGCAGATTTGCCTAGGTCAGTTAGCTTG
Source organism: Prinia subflava (assembly GCF_021018805.1). Taxonomy (NCBI): domain Eukaryota; kingdom Metazoa; phylum Chordata; class Aves; order Passeriformes; family Cisticolidae; genus Prinia; species Prinia subflava. Next base: position 72,981,314 of record NC_086283.1, on the reverse strand, counting down.
CGTCTTCCCCATCTGTTTTTTCCTGAACGGCCTCCTTTTTCCTCTCACCATGAAGATTCCAGTCTAGGTCTTCCTTTTACAGAAGGCATCAAATAAGAATAATATTAATTTCTTTCCTTTTCCTTAATGCTGAGAATAGCAATCAAAGCATGAAGGAGCTGCAAACTGATTCTAGATAAGCAGCCAGATTTAGAGGAATAATTTGTCTGATGACAAGCTATGGTGTTGCCACTGCAGTTTTTGGCTGCACCAGAAAGGAAATGGATATGATTTCCTGCATCTTAGGTACAACTTCACTTTAAAATTGCCCAGTGAATATTAAAATTGAAAGAAATTGTTTGATTTTTTTGAAAACCTCATACTATTATCATCATACTATTTATACCATTGTTTATTTCCTGTTTACCAGCCAAGCACTGCAATGTAACTTTCAAGCTATTCACAAGGAATGTAACTACGATTGGAATAAAATAGCAATAATATGTTTAGGAATGTGATATTTGACTCAAGCAGCGTTTCAAATATTTTCAACTTCAGTATTTAAAAATTAAGCCATTTTAATTACATTATTTTCACTATAACAAGCTCTCTTTACTGAAAGTGTCTCCTGATTTTATTCCAGAAACATTCTGATGAAGCAAATTCTCAACTGCTCAGTAGAACAGTATAATTTGACTAGTGACCACAATTGTGTATTTTGTGGACATTAGAACACTTCAGGTAAATCAGACATAAATTGAAAATGAAAAGCTTAAAATTGCAGTCTTCTGATACAATTAAAATCTGGAACTTAATTTCTGAGTTATCTGCAGTCATATCATATCTTTCCTACCACAGATAATGATATGATCCTTAGCACTAGCAGGAAAAAGGTTTAAATGTATACTTACTTGTTAGCATATAATCAAGTACTCTTGACTCCAAAAGGATTTGTGTCTGCTTAAAGTGCTTGTCTGAACGAAGGTCCAATAAAACAACGTTAAAAAAAATCTAAAATATGTTTGTAATGACGCAACCTTAGTATAGAAGCAAACATCTGTCAACCAGAGATTTGATTATTTTCTGGTTAATGTAATTTGTAACTTTGTCACTGATCAGTAATGTTGCTCAGAATCAAAAAGTGGCCCATCAGACATGGCAGCTCAGTGTAATATCCCTTTCTCATATCATCTTAACTAATTTTCCCCTGCTTAGTGCTTTGAAAAAGGTTCTTTCTTCACAGATCACAACTGAGTAGCTAATACTATGGTTACGATATTCAAATGATCTTATAACACAGTTTCTGGAGTGCAAGCAGATCAACTCTCCATCCATTTTTTAACAAGTCTATACCATCTTTGATGCATGAATGCAGTTGTAAATAAATTATGAACTAAATAAATTATAAGATTGCTTATCAGATAAAGCCAGTGTCTATTCTTTTCACTCTCTGTGACCTACTTTTTGTATTTTATAAACTCACTCTACCATAGTTCCTTTCTCCCTTCTGCTTATTTACATTCTATTTGCATGGCATTTTCATCCACACACAGACTATTTATTTTAAGATATGTTTAATTTTTGTGTTGAAATGCACATTTAATATCTGAATTTTTATGGTTCCAGCAAGGCATATTGAAAACACTGGCTACTTCAGAGGAAAAATTCTAAAGGCTTTAAGAGGTGTTTAGAACAACAGAGCAGAAATGCAATATACAGTAAATCCTATAAATATTGGAAGTCTAGAATCCATGCCAATATGTCCTGTGAAAGTGATGTAAGCCCATTCAATAAGTACTTAATTACTCACTATTTCTGTCTGAAAAAAAAAAAAAAGTTTGCAAGTTTTAACTATGAATTCCCAATACACTTCAAGTTAGACAGAAGAGTGCAAAATCATTGGGGCATCATATAGTTCAAAAAGAAGGTAAGAGTACCACAATATAAAACTAACATAATCACTGTAGAATTGTGTCCTTAGGGTTTATTTGTCCTTTACAGCAAAGTAAGAGAAAAGCAAACCTTTGTGATTCAAAGTGCAGGAGTATAATTACTGAGTTATTGCAGGTTTACAAAAATTTGCAAGGTAAATTACTTGCAGGAAATATAGCCCCTGAGTTATATCCCACAGGTTACAGACACACAGTAACAGGCAAGTAGAACACAGAGGGAAGACACTGTGAAATTTCACGTGTCATGACATACGAAGTACCTAAAACTGTTAAAGAGCACCTGAGGAAGGGCTGTAACAACAGTGAAAGGCCCAGAAAAGAAAGTGTACAAGGAGCAGCTGAGGTCATTTGGCCTCATTGCAGTCTACAACTTTCTCATGAGAGGAAGAGAAGAGGAGGACACTGATCTCTCCTCTGTGATGATCTGTGACAGGACCTGAGGGAATGCCCTGAAGTTGTGTCAGGGGATGTTTAAGTTCTTTGTCCAGAGTGTGGTTGGGCACTGGAACAGCTCCCCAGGGAAGTGGTCACAGGACTAAGCTGACAGAGTTCAAGGACCCTTTGGACAACAGTCTCAGGCACGTGGTGTGACTCATGGAGTGTCTCGTGCAGCACTAGGGGTTGGACTCAGTATATTATAAGGCCTTATGATACTGCAGTTTTTAGGTGATTTTGAAATAAAAACATTTCTCTAAATTTAACATAACGATTAGAGAGAATTATGGTTTGTGTTTCTTCACTTTTCTGCATTTTATAAGAGGTTAGATACCTCCCTTTGCTAAACCTTTATGGAATAAGACATCTTTTTAAAAAATGCTTTCCTCACGAGGTGTCAGGTATATCAAGTTGCATAGACTGTGCATCTGATATCTGCATTTTAAGTCATGCTGAATGTTCTTATTCATTTATTTAATTGACAAAGTAGATTTTCAGAGTCTTAACAAAGTGTTATAGCTCCAGTGATAAATTACATATATACAACCATATTAATATTTCAGTATGAACGTGTTATTTAATGGCTACTTTTGATGGAGTGAAAAGTATTAAAATTCTTCCAAACTCATGGAAGACTTAAAAAGGAAAATCTCTTTCAACAGAAAAAAAAAAAAAAAAAAAAAAAAAGGAACATTTTTTTCTTATCCAAACTCTTGAGATTAAAATCAAGGCTGGTTTTACATACCCAATCCTAGTAATTCACATATCTTTTATTTACTTTGACACTATAGATTTTTCTTCCTTAAAATTTTACAGTGCTCCAAAAAAGAAAGTAGATTTTTTAATATTTTAAGTTGTGCGTAGTCATAAAATATTTTTTAAGCTGTTACTTCTGCAGAGTGTTGAACTTGTTTTTAGCAGCTCCTATGTGTTGGACAGTTTTTGTTATCTTCTAGAAAAGGAACAAGTTCACAGGTTCTTTCATGTGTTCCCATACAGCCCTTCCTCAGATGCCATTCAGGGGAGGCACGGTCAATGTCAGTCCTGGGTACCACTGCAGTACTGCAAAACATCCCTAGCAACAGCCCATGACAGGAGGAAGTGCTGCTGGTCTGTCACGGAATGATGAGTTACACTAACAAGATGGAAAGGGACTACTGTCACTACTTTTTGCTTCATAGTCACAGTCCTTGAAAGTAAAGAAATATAGACAAGAGTTCACTGTACTGTGACTGAAACACTCTAGACTCTGCAGGGCTGTTTAGCTTCTGTTTTTTTCTGTGTATTTTTGTTGTTGTTTTGGCTCTTTTGTGGGGTTTTTTGTTTGTTTGTGGTTTGGAGGTTTGGTTGGTTGGTTGGTTTTTGGTTTGGTTTGCTTTGCTTTTTTTAAAGTTGCTGCATGAATTAGGCACTTCACAGACAAAGTAAGTTCTCGTTGTAATGGTTCACACAACAGAAGTTCCTATGTTCACAAAATGTGCATCCAAAATAATTTGCATCCCACTGGATTTTATAAGAATCAAAATCCTGTAAGTAGGCTGGCAGCTTCAAGGTATGTGCAAAACAGCCTATGAGAAATTTCCATGAAGAGTAGGAGTGCTGTAATCCTGCCATCAACTGAAATAACCCTTGAAAAAATATTGAGGAGACTAAAGTGGCCAGGAGTCACTTGAATTCCTCTGATTTCCATGTTTCTACATATTTTTCCAATTACTGCTAAGCATAATGTGCTTTAAAAGAAAGGGGTGGGTACTTAACGTACCAATGCTGTTAAAGCACTAATTCTTTACCCATCTAAAAATTATTTTCAGTTGGACTAAAAATGTAATTCTGTTCTTTCTCATTTATTACTAACCAGTTATGGATGTAATCAAGATTTCACTGAATTGATCAAAGATATATTTTTAAGTTATTTCTTTTCTGTCAAAATTAATGTAAATATTCCTTTGACAGTCATGGAAAGAAGGTCAGTTCACAAGAAAGGGGTGCAATTCTATTTTTTTTAATAATCTTCTAATGTCTTATTATGGTTTTCATCCTCCAGCTTTATATAATTCTCTCATCTTTCATAACTGGTTTAATAAGTGAAATTAAATTTCATTGTTTTCATCAATTAACACTTCATTATATTCATGGATTAACTAAATGGTTTTAAATTGCTTGAAGTTATCTAAAAATCACAACTTGTAAGAAGTAATGAACACTTTGCCATGTCACATGATAAAGGGAAACTTAGTTTCTCCTTAGCAGGAGGTCTGTGTGATAAGGATAGCAGAGCATGATAATTTTTTTTTTTCATATCAAGGAAAGGGAACAATATAGCCCTGGAGAAGCAGATTAAGTTTGATAAAAAGGAAGTCATGCAAAAGGGTAGCTGAATACCAGCTCAGCTCTGCAAGGCTGACAAGGCACAAAGTATGCAAAACAACAATAAGTGCAATATTGCACTCATTCAAAAGAGGGGGTCAAGGAACAGCCACCTAAAAAGGGCACTGGATTTTGAAGACCACAAAAGGAGACCCCCAAAGAACCAGATTCCAGTAAGGGGTATGACTATGTAAAATAAAGTAGTATATATGCATCAAGTAAGCAGGGATAGCCAGTGAACATGTAATCAGTGTGTATGATGAAAGCTCTGTTTTCCTAACATTTGGGACACTTGATTAGAGGAAGGACCCTCTGAGTGACCAGCATGCTGCAGTAATTAATTCCTGCTTTCCAATACTCAAACCTGTGTTAGAAAGTTTCCATCTGGCCAATTTTGGTATCGGTGACATTCCATTGCTGCTGACTGTCCTTGTCACACTGCTTATTTGGGCAGTCATTTTAAAGGCTGTTTCCTCCTAGATATGAAGAACCACGTAAGTATTTATTGAATTTTAATGACCGGTTTAAAATGAAACATAATGAAACATCCTATTTTAGTCTTTTTGATATCCTTATGGTGCATACACAAGGCCTCCGTACTTATAAATTCTATATTAGTTAGGTCCCCAAATATTTGGGCAGTAGAAAGGTGAGCAAGACATAACATATAATTTTTATGAGAACTGTGAAAACCTATTAAATATGAGTCATCTGCCTACAATGAAGTTGTATTAGTTAACACAAAGAATCCAGGGATTTCAAGACAATAATGACTTGCTTTTGCTTTTATTCCCTGGTTCTTGCTAGAGTGTCTTTTGTACTGTAGATAATTCCTACATCCATTTCCTGTAATGGTGGCTGAAATTAACCTACAACAATATGAAAGGTGACCATATGTGTTTTCCACATAGTGAAAAGATCTATGGGTGTATCTTATTGCAGAGGGGGAGATTATTCCATTTCATTTCATGTCTTTGTTTTAAAGTGATCTCTAACTACTTTATATGTGTGTATGCCAGAACTGTTGCTATAATTGCTTTAAGGATCATTGTCATATCAGACAATTAAGCACGTACCTTCTGTTTTAGCATCAGGATCATTCTTTGGTAGCCTACCATGTGTATAGGTAAATTATGCATTGTAAGCTGGTTTGCCTCCTCCTTCTCCCTTTCCATTTTAATATATAGCAGTTCATTTGCTTTTATCATTGTCTTCCTTTTGCTTTTTTCTACATCCTCTCTTCTATTACTCTTTTTCAACATTAATGGACTAACACTGGAAATCTCATATGGATCCAAATGAATTGCCAGTATTGATCTGCATTGAAAAGTTCCTACATAATGTCACCTCAGTGACCACTGAATTCCCACAATAATAACCAGCTACATTTCCTGAGGAAACATTTTTATACTTAGTGGCAGATAGACACTTTAAATACAATACTTTACAGACTGTGATACTCTACTCTGATGCATTTACAGAACACAGCTTGCTGCAAAACTTTTGAGCTGCATTCCAGGCTCTCCAATATTGAGATATACAACCATTACAGTCTACAAAGTTTCTCCTTTGCCACATCCAGTCTCAAATCCTCTATGTTTATAGCCAGGAAAGCTGAAAGTTGGTACCCTTCCCAGTGTTCTAGGTTCAATCAGCATTACATTTGCTTATTATCCACTTTTCCCTATTGTATTGTGGCAATAAGAGAAGACTACTGAAAAATTAATCCTCCATGCTACTCTAGACCTAATCACGGCAAGTATGCTTCATGACAATTACCGAGAGTTAGGAAGAGTGGATACACCTCATACTGGGTGAAAGAATAAGTGATCAGCAGTAAAGGAAAAGACAAAAGGAAATTAAAGACTCACAGCATAAAATCACTGCTGTAAATATTCCAGGGGATTCCAGTTGCTCAGTTGTACTTAAATAAAAAAAATACAAGCTGATGTAAAAGGATTACCACTATGTGAGTGGACAGATAATTTGAGAGTCAGAGCATTGAGAGCTTTCAATTTATTCACAGCCATAGATGCTGTGAAATGTCTCTGGCTAAAGGAAGAGTACTTTTGATTCATACCTAATAAATAGATATTCTGGGATAGGTTGGCTGACCTAAAGGGCTAAAATTTGCTTGATAATCAAGAACATAGGATCTTAGAACATATCATCACAACAGTCCTTAAGTGCTTTCCCAAAAGAGTGAGCAAAACTCCAGCACAGCTTTATCCATTACCAATAGCAATTAATCAAGTAGTAAAATCTCACTATCATAAATTCTCAAGTTCTTCTCAAGTTCAAACCATTGCAGTGCAACAACCTTCAACAGAGCCTGGTGTAGTTAGTCCAGCCCTGTTGTCCCAACTAGAGTTAATAAGATTTCCAATTACTACCCAGATGTGACCAAATTATTCGCAGCAGTGTCTTCAGAAAGTTTCATTTCCTTCTCTCACATAAGAACAAAATGTTTTTCATTTTGTTGTAAATATTTGTCACATGTAACTAACTTCTGACTGTGTTCTTTTCAGGGATTCTAAATGTGGAGATAACTGCATGTTTAATAAATTCCTGCCAATAAATCATGAATGTCTGATTTTCCCACTCTTAGTGGTTTTATCAAAGGCCATGAAAAATAAATACTTAGAGTGTAAAAATAAGCATTTTAAAATGATTAGCATGATTGTCATGCTAGTTTGTTCTGCCTGACTCAAGGTACATCACCGTTAGAGCCAGGATTTAGGTTGAAATACTAAATCATACATGTACACTTAGCATAATAAGACTACAGTATTTCCTTTAAACAAAGGCTATTATGAAATGTACACAATCCTTTGGTCAGCCTAGAAATTAGGCAGAATTTATTCATTATAAATAGTCTTAAGAAGTCCTGTCTTGTTCTAATTCTCTGCATAAGATACATTTTGGGGAATTCTGCTATTTGACTAGTCTTTCTGATGTTAATGTCTTTCACACCTAAGCTCTCCATTTTAAATTTATTGAAAATGTCTTTCTTTCTGGTAACTAATCAGAATAAATAATTTTAAAAATCAAAAATAAAAAGGAGAAAGTAATCTGAATGCATTTTTTACACACCCACAAGAAATTTCCTACAGAAGATATATAGTTCTGTTTTGCATACAAAATTTTTCCCAGAGTCCTGTTGCCAACTTTGTTTAATTATTGCTTGGCAGTGATAGATCCCAGCTGTTACATGCCTTTGCAACACATGCATTGAACTATTCAGCATATACAGACCTTTTTTTTGTTTGTTTCAGGCAAATGGAAGACGAATTTACAAAATACATTTTAAAGTTTTTTTAAAGTAATTTTAACAAGGAAAATGAATTGAGTAACCCTAAAGAATCATTTTAATTATCTCATTAAGAAAAAAATAAATAAAATAATTAGTTGAAACCAAATTATACTAAAACTTGAGGCTGTAAAGAAAATGGACTTCACAAACTGTTATTGTTGCTGGTTGTACTGTATATGTGACTTGCATAAAGTGTATGTCATTCTTCAATACTATTAAATCAGCATCTATTACTAATACACCATCCAAACTGTGTTGAAAACAGTTCTAAGAACTAGTGAAAAAAATTTTGCTTTCTTCTTCATTAAACAAATTCCCAGAATTTATTTTGTTACTGAAGACTCCCCAGCTTCTGCCAGCTCTAGGATTTTATCAACCTGATCTAAATTCAAGTCTCCTGCTTTGCTGTATATTGTGTTTGTAGACAAGCAGGCTGATACCTTAGAAATCTGTGTTAAGGAGTTCCCCAACGATGTGTATTACACACAGCACTGTTGTTAAGGGGGTATTTATGGGCTTCTATGTCAATAACTGAATCCAGTTTCCATATGCCAAATATAACCCTGCACCAGCTGGTTGAAAAGCTGTTTCTCTCCCTCTCAGGGAGAGCTCTGGGTAAAATATTCATGACTTGAAAGGAGGGCCTGGAATTTAATGCTTTTATAAATAGAGAGAAAATTAATTCTATGCTTAAAGGATAAAAGAATCCCTGTAAATTTATGTTTTTCCTTCTTCCATACTAGTCCAACTCAAATAGTCACTCTGTAGCTTTATGCTACTCATGTCATTTGTCTAGAAATTACTTCCTTTTTCCTCCCAATTTATGAAATAAACACTTGTCATTCAAATATTTTCCTCAAAGTACAAAAAGACAGTATTAGATAAGGCTAAATATCTAAAGGCTCAGATAGATTTCAGATCTGCAGATGCTTCATTAGAAACATTTAGCCTACCAGGCTACCAGCTAACCAGGAGGATAAAAGTATGTGGATATTTTTGTTTGTGTACGTGTGCATGCATGTGTGTGTGTGTGTGTGTTTGTATTTTGAGTTCAAAGTTGCTCAAACAGCAACACACTGGACAACACCATGTATTGTTCCACGAAGAGGCAGCTCTGTTTTGAGTTAAAAATCAAATACTAAACTGTTCCTTATTTTTTAGTAAAAATGCAAGGTCACTGTAAGGTTTTGATTTATAATAATGTTCACACTACACAGGAACTGGGGGAGTGAGAGAAAGGCAAGGCAAACCAAGGTAAGCTAAGACAATATAATTCAGCTGATCTTAACTGGAGAAAATAGCTTTAAATATAAAGTGGTTAAACTCCCAAAATTTTGATGTGGGTATATATTTTCCTCTTTTTTACTCCATTATTTAGTAATAAAAACCCCCAAACATGTAAATTCCAATACCAACCCTACCCACCCAAATTATTTGGGGACAAAATAGTTTAAGTTCTGAAAACTGTTTACTCTCCATTTGTGTCTTAAAAATGTTTAACATCATAAAGGAATGGCAGAACATCTCCTCTATTCCATTTTGAAAGCTATAAAAAATATTTTTAATAGCTTATCTCAGTAAAGCAAAAATAACAGTAAATTTCAAGAGCTCTAATTTTTCTGTAATTTCTGAATTTTCTCAACCTTCAAATGGAAATAATTTCCTCCAACTAGATAAAAAACAACTATTCTGCTGTTTGAAAACAATATCAAAGGTCTGCATGCAGTAAAAAAACCCAAAAAACCAAATAAAAACACCTTGTAAATATTACGTACCAAGAAATTATCTCAGCATTTTTCAAAAGCAATGAAATGCTTTTCTTTCACTCTTTAAGGGCCTAATGATTTAGTTCTAGGTTTTATTATTTCTAGGCCTAATTTCATTTAGTTGCATACGACATAGCTATTGATCACTGTGAAATTATATTTTTTTCTATTATGGATTTTTGAGATAAATTCTTAGAAATGTTTTAAATTATAAAACTATCAATGGGCCAGATTTGAAATCTGCTGAGTACAGAGCACCCTTTGGCAGAAATGGTATCGCTGATACTAAACACAGGTATCACATGATCAATTGCCTTTTACCTTGTGATGCAATGTTTGTGCTTTAATGAAAAAGGTAATCCTGTGGTCCATGTCCCTTCTCACATCCTAGATGATAGAGTTACCCTACTTACAGGATTACAGCCTTAAAACTCATCTCACAAGCTATAATAGCTGCCATGCCACGTGTGAATGAGCAGTTCCAGTTTCACCTGCAGCAGCCTTCGTAGCTGCGGCAGATGGATGCAGAGCTGCTTCCTTCCAGGTGATAACATGTTGCTTCTTTGTCCAAGAAGATGTCCAAGATATTTTCTAGCTGTTTTCAGTATAATAGAGACAATGTGGGCAAGACTTGCCTTCCACATAGGTGCAGTGGTCTCATTTTTGACTAAAATAAATACAATTTCTGTAGATGAAGCTTCGCAGCTGTCAGGTCTGAGGCACTGGTTGTGAGAAGCTGTGGGCAATAACTTTGGCATAGCTGTTACAGAAGAGGATGTATGCTGACAGCTTTGCTCCTCTAAAATAACAGGGGAGGAACTTCAAGTAATGAAAATGGTAGAATTTGACTAGAGGAAAGGTCCCTGGAAGATTACAGAACACCATTACTGAGATAAAATGCTCTTGCCCAAATGAAACTTCATTCTAAATTAGAAATGAAAGAAAATGGGTGGAGGTGGGTAGAAGAGAGGGAATGTCAAGCCAGCAACAAGGAAACAAAGAATTAACAGTGCCTGAAAGAGGTCTAAGTACTGTACAGCATTCTCAGGCTGAGTAAGATTGGAGTTAATGATCTTTGGCTATCACATGGATTCTGATCTAGCGTGGTGAATCTTATCTGTTTTAGACAGATAGCTAAGGGTGCTTCACAGAACCCTGTTGTCTTTATCATTTCAGCTAATTGCTCATTCTTTATTGTAGTCCCAACTTTTATCACAAGGACAAAGCTACTATCAGTGCAGAAAAGTATATAAATAAGAGGGACTCAATCCACAATTAATTAGAGTATGTCATGTAAGAAATTCTAATCTGCAATGAAAGATTAGCATATTAGTATAAAGTGGTACAGAGGCAAGATTCAGTTAAACATTTTCAAGACTACTTTTTCATGGGGAAGAAAATAATGGTTTAAACCTATTTTAGATTATGCTTATAAAATATTAGACCCAATGATGATGGAAGTGTATTATATCTGAACTCTACAGAGCAGAAATAAAGACGAGCGATTCAATAATGAAACAACAAGAACTAGTATGCATAGAAACATAGAATCACAGAATGGGTGAGGTTGGAAAGGATCATTGAAGGTCTTCTGATCTAACTTCCCTGCTAAAGCAGGATCCCCTAGACCACATTAGTCTGGGTCATGTTCAGTCAAATTTTGAATATCTCCAAAGAACAAGGCTACACAACCTTTCTGCACAGCAAGTAAATTTCTGGGAAAACTGTAAACCCATGAATCACTTCAATAATCAAACAAAATCTAATGGGTTTTTAGTACCATTGCTTGAAGAAAGACCTATTTCACAGAAAAAACTTGCTGAAATATGAAATGATAAATTTCATATTAAAATGGAAAGGTAAGTCTACAAGAAAACTGTTAGTAAATGTGAATGAGATACTAAGGTGTAAATTTCTACAATAATTGTCCTGAGAATTTTACATACTTCTCCTGAAAAATTAAATGAAATTAAGATGAAAAATGAAAAGAAATGAAATATAATTTCTATTATAAAGAAAAATCTAAGGTAAAGAATTGAGTCTGCAAGTCTGCTTTCCCCACTATATTTCAAGTGGGGAAAATACCCCAAACAACAAGAAACCCAACAAATTTCCCAAATTAAAATTAAAAAGCAAAAGATAATAAAAAAGAAAAGACAGATAATGTCTTAGTTTTTTAAATTGAGGTCAAAAAAATTAGAAGTCAACTCTTCAATCAAAAAGGAAGACATCCCTCATTTTCTCATTCCAGTAAGCAGCAACATCCCCCAGGGTACAGTAATGTGTCCAGTCCTGTTTAACATCTTCATTAAACACTGGGAGCCTCCAGCCTGAAATGCAGCTCAGTAGCATAGGACTTTCCGAGCACAAAGAGAAACACTGGAGGTTTCTCTGAAATTAAGAAAACACTTGCTCATTGTGAGCACGACTGAGCCCTGCCACAGGGTGTCCCGAGGCTGTGGTGTCTCCATCCTTGGAAATGATCAAAAGCCATTTGAACATGGTCCTGAACAATTGACTCTAAGTGGACATGCTTGAGCAGGGGGGCTTAGAACAGAGGACCTCCAGTGAGCCCTCCCAAACTCAGTATAATAACCTGCTATTATTTATATAAATAAATAAAGTAAATCATTATAATATAATTTATAAAATGATGAATCACTTGATGTGATTTCTAACAATCTAAGTTTTAAGAGAGTATTTAAATTTACAATATATATGAATATTGACAAAATTTTGAAGATACATCCATGTTTGTATTCTGAAAGTTTGCTCTGAAAAAATGCTTTTTTGTTGTCATATCAAAAATGTTACATGTTGGAGTCCATGTTTCCATGGATCCTCCGCAGAGTGAGAAGTACAGAGATAGAATTAAAACTTCTAGAAAAATTAGAATATATAAAGCTTTAAATACATAAAGTAGAAATCTAACCCTCAGCTTTAAGTTTTACATGCCCTAAGTCCTAGCTGTCAGTGTAGAAGGACACAGCTTCAGGCCTAGTGATAGAGTATAGACACAACAAAAATAGAGTAGAGTACTGTTTATAATTTTTAGTATGAATTTTATGTACAACAAGCTAGAACCTTATGCTAGTAAGATAGAGTTTTACGTTAATAGATATGCTATGTGCGTAGGTTTTGATACTGATTTTCGTAGTTTTACGAACTTTAGAATTGTACCTAGATTGGTTAGTGTGTAGATAAAAAATATGAATATGCATTTTGCAATTTGGGATAAAAAGCCTCTGTGTCGGTCAGTTGGTCAGTGGATTGATTGATCAATCCAATCTATCGATCCAACCTCCACCTCCTGCAGCCTGAGGAAGGAGCCTTGACAGGGAGCCGGATGGGATTCTAAAGGTACCATCTATTGTAGCCTGGGATCTGGGCCCTGGGGTCCCGTCCCTTCCCCTTGCGAGGGTGTGGGACCCTGGGACCCCTCCTTGCCCCTGTGATCCCGTCCCTTCCCTTTCCCCCTGCGGTGTTTGCCCCGGGACTCTGTTCGGGGCTGCTGGGGAGTCTGCGAGGGTCTGGGACCCCGGGACCTCCTTCCTGTCTCTGCAACCAGGAACTGCAGGGGTTTGGGACCCCGGGACCCCTCCTTGTCCCTGCGGCCCTGGGTTCGGGAACTCTGCCGAGTTCAGGACCCCCCCATTGCCACTGTGATCCCCGCGGCCGGGACCCCTGTCTGGGATCTGTGATCTTGTGTTCCCTTTCTGTTATTGTGACCCCACGGTTGGAAAACCCTGCTTGGGGTCAGATGGGAGGCTGATTTACCTAGAGGCTGTAATGTCAGATTTATGCTTGCTTATAGTCTTACTAGAGTTTTGCTTGTTAGGAATTCTATGCTTTGTTTGCTGTTTCATTAGAGCTTTGTGTGTCAAGATTTCTATGCTTTGGTTATTGTTTTATTTGGACTTTGCTTGTTTATGTTTATAACTGATCGTATTGTAAAGCCGCTCTTAGAACTCTCGCACCTTCAGATACATGCTTCGTAAATAAACCACTCTGCTTAGATACTAAAAGGATATAAGACCTTATAGAGACTTTATACCAGTACAACGACCTTGACATTACATTACGGGCTAATGTGAAAAATTTAAACTGCTAAATCAAGAGTTGTGTTGATGGAATACAGTCATTATTCAGTCTTCCCTTTTGGAACAACTCAAACCATCATTTTCAGTACTTATGTAATATCTTAAACACACAAAACTCACATGGGAGATTGAAGTAGGAGCCAGAAAATAGGAACATTATCCAAGCAAATGGTCAACTATATTACATCAGAAGACACAGATAACAAACCCTAGGATTTCAACCCACAAAGATATATTGCAAGATATTGTGGTTGGTGCCATAATAATGTTTTGTTTCTTTATGTTGGCTTTGTTATGTCAAAGGGATACAACTGTGGTGGCTTGGCCACAGCTAGTGAGCCCTCTTCTAGTACCCCAGTCACTTCCCTCCATCTGGATAGGGGAGAGAGTCAGAAGGGCAAAAATTAAAAAAACTTACTGGTCAGGAAAAGGAAAATTTAACAAGAGGAGGGAAACAACAACAACAACAAGAAGAAGGAAAAAGTGAAGGAGAGGTGAGACAAAATTAATCACTTCATACTAAATGAATGATTAGCAATGCTCAGCTACTCCAAGAGTACCTAACTTGGACCCCAGTCCCCTTTCCAATATTATCAATTTTACTTCTGAAACTGATTTCATACCATAGAGAATATTCTTTTTGTGAATTCAGGTTAGTTCTCCCAGCTGCATCCCCTCCCAGCCTCCTGCCCACCCCCAGCCTATTTGCTAGCCAAACAGAGTGCGAAACATGTTGTGAAGCACTGTTCAGCAACAGCTGAAAACATGCATGTGTTATCAACACAGTTTTGGTCACAAAAACAAAACAAACATCATGAGATCAGCAGAAAAATGAAGTAAATTAATCTGTCCCAGCAAAACTGTGGCTGCTTTGCTATCTGATACACTTCTTGCAGCAACCAGTAAGCAGGCACAACTATACTAAGAGAAGGACAAGGGGGGAAGTAGAAGAAAGACAAAATAAATAAAGAGAAGAGGAAAAAGCTGAGGAGGAAAAGTGAGGAAAGAGGGGAAATCCAAAAGAGGGAAAGGGAAAGGGAAAGGGAAAGGGAAAGGGAAAGGGAAAGGGAAAGGGAAAGGGAAAGGGAAAGGGAAAGGGAAAGGGAAAGGGAAAGGGAAAGGGAAAGGGAAAGGGAAAGGGAAAGGGAAAGGGAAAGGGAAAGGGAAAGGGAAAGGGAAAGGGAAAGGGAAAGGGAAAGGGAAAGGGAAAGGAATTTTTTCAGTAACTCCAAGAATTGTTTGAAAAAAATAGATAAATAATTCCTTTTTAAAACTGGAACCAGAAAGAAGCAGAGAGCCATTTTCATTAATACCTTCTATCGTATTGGTTGATCTCTAAAAAGACAGGACCATTTTACTCTTGGGATATTTTTCTTACTGTTTTGATTTTGCTGTTGGTATTTCAGTTAACATACTCGAGTGTTTCCTTTTAAGAATCAGCTGAGATTCTGCAAAACAATAAAACCATCTACATCTTATTATATACTATGTATTGATAGAATGAGACCAAACATTACAGTACAACTTTATTACAAGTATAAACTTGGTTAAGAAAGCATCACAAACTAGCTGATACAATGATGTCTATTTTTAAGAGGAAATTATTTAAAGATACATCTTCTATAGATCAATATTTTTGATAAAATTTGATTCTCTGTATTTTGACGTTTTCCTTTTACATGTTTTCTATGAGATCTGAAACAGCTTTTTTAGTCGTTTATGTGCTGCATGTTTTCTTTAGTGTGTTGCTGGTCACTTTTCTTCACCAAAGTTCTCATAGCATTTTATTTTTTACTTTCACAGCTTTTCTTTCATGTTCTGGGATTTCAAATTCAACATGACATTTTCTGTTAGGAAGGGTTGATGTTATTACAAGACACCCTCTGGGTGTTCCCCTGCTGAGGTTTGGAAGAGCGCTCATGGTATGCCCTCAATAGCACTGGGGAGAAACCTGCCCAGCTTTCCCAACTGTCTGACATCAGTATGTTCAGAAAAAGCAAAGGGTTATAGTCCTGTACAAGCTGCAGTGATAACGAGTAAGGCTGATCTCCTACTGGCACCTCTTATATACCCTTTTTTCCCAAAACAGAAATATCTCTACATTTTCAACATTCCTACTCTCATAATTTCCTAAATAAACACACCACCATTTTTATTCTTCTTTGACTGCTTTGATACCATTTTTTTTTTTTAATTTAGGGCTGCCTTGGTAGTCTCTGTTTAGCTTGCAAACCACGAAGTTCTTGTCCGCTTTCTTGTAATCACACCATTAGCTTGTTAGTATAACTAGATGGCCAAGATTAGCTGTCTACTGTGATATCAGGAGCAAGTCTGTGATATCAGGAGCATTTGGCAGTTTCTCATGTTGCTATCTAGCTAAAGTAGCCATATAGTCAGGACAGACTCTTTTTATTATTATTTAATAGCTCTGACAAAGTGTCTGATACTGTATTCTGCTGTCTTCCAGAGCCTGAAGCAGCCACTGAACAATTATCTGCCGTACTTTAACCCCAGATGACAACTAAGTACCATGCAGACATCCACTCACCATCCCTGCCCCCTCTGAATTTCAATGTCAACTCATCTCGCATTTCTGCTTCTCACCAGAATTGACAGGGATAAAATGTCTGCAATGCCTCAGGCCATTCAGATATAATTCCTGAGAAAGTCAGTGACAATCTTTGTTTAACGATAATTCACATAATTTTGGCCAGGAGTGTAGTAGATTGTAATTTATTTAGAGCAGGATTCTCTTGTCATAGGGGCACTTCTTCCTAGAGAAATATATCATAACTGTGTTCATTTGTCCTTCTTGTTTGGAAGCAGAGAAAATAAGCAATCAAGAAAAACAAAAAAATAAACTCAAATATATTTTCTCAGACTACTGGTACTAAGTTTGCGAATGATCCCACATCACTGAAGTAAGCTTTGCAGCACTTTATTAAGTGCTTTCAATGACTGGAACACCAGGAGGGACAGTGAGAAATAATTTGTCTATAATGTCATTGTCTCTCTCCGGCACAGGGAGAATAGTGCATGAAGGAAGTGTTATTTTGGTGTTTCAGCTGGAAGGCTCCCTGATTTGCATTGCTTCAGATCCTGTGGCTTGAAGCAGGGCCAACTCATGTCTGTTTGAAGCTACCTCTGTAGAAATGATTTTAAGGTCTCTTTCAGGGAAGAGCCAATTACAAAATTTTTTGCATGTTACAAAATGTTTTGACAAGCACTTCTTCAAAGTGATCTATTATGTAGTGAAAACAATATGTCAAGAGCAGAAAACAAATGCAAAATGTTTTAACAGTAATCACAAAATCATAGAACGTGTCTGATTGGAAGGGACCCAGGCTGGTCAGCTCATCCAACCTCCCTGCTCAAGCAGGGTCATCCGAGAGCACACTGCACAGGGCTGCATCCAGATAGTTCTTGAATATCTCCAGTGAGAGACACTCTACAGCCCCTCTGGGAAATGTGTGCCAGCGCTCAGTCACTCCCACGTATAAGAAGTTCTTTGTCATATTAAGCTGGGACTTCCAGTGTATCAGTTTCTGCCCATTGGCTTCTGTAGTGCTTGGCACCAATAAGAAGAACCTGGTTCCATCTTTTTGACATCCTCCTTTCACATACACTGTAGTTGTAGTGTCCACAAAAAATCATAAAGGATTTTATATTCAGCAGTTTCTTGAAAGAGAATGTAAACCACCTTTGGGATTCTTGTGACTGGAAAAAAATTTACTCTATTCAAATCTTCACATGAGAGTATAAGAAAATAATGAAAGAAAAAAAAAAAATTCCAAACAGTATTCAAGCATAGGGACAGGAATATTCTTTTCTTCTGGGATTTTAAGAAAACACAAGAAGGAACCAATCATTAAGAAAAATGCTTGTCTTATTTTTTTCAAGTTATAATACTTTTTTTTTTTTTTTAAGTTTTAGAGGTTTTAACAAAAAAACATAGCTCTTAGCAAATTGGCAATTCATTTTCAATTATGACAGAAGAAAATATTAGGGAGGTTTTAGAACACATGGAGTCACTCACTAATGTCTTATATTAAAAAATATTAGGATACTGAAGCACAAGAAACCTATATCCTCCCTAGCATCATGGGTAGCCAGGAGTCAGACAGCACTGACAAAATTATTCTTGGATGGTAATTTTTCACACATCACTTTGTCACAACTGATAGCATGGCATTTATGTGGCAGTTTCTGATAGTGCCACTGTCTCCCATCTGGGTAACAAAATCTGATGGTGCTCACAAAGGGACCAAGAGCATCAATATCATCCTGACAGGATTTCTACGCTTCTGTCAGTGGTGATTTGGATTCCCTATGTTCTCAAACTATGACCAGAATGACATCTGCTATATCTTGGTGACAGTTTACTGGCATTTTCTGATGATGAACACTAGTTTTGACCAGTTTGGCTGTGGTTTAGGTTTTAAAGAGCTGGGACAATGGTTTTTTGAGGATTAAGCAATGTGAACACTCTAATGCAATAAATATTTAACCAAATTTCACTTCAACTTTTTTTAAGTAAACACCAAAACTCAGACTCATAGTACCCAGTGGCCATCTACCACATGAGCCCTGAGCCCTTCATGCAGTTTGCTTAGAAGACAGACATTTCCTGCTTTTGCAGCAGTATTGTAGTGTTTTGATATTTTCCTTCTGTGACTTGAGATTATCCTTTCAGAGCAACAAATTTAACAGTCTTCACCAAACTAAACTAATCTAAACATTACATTATTCTAATACATTACATGGTATCTAGGATGGGTGAGTAGTCAAGAAAATTTTAACACAGCTGAAATTTTCCTTTCTTCCTCCACTTGCCCCAAGAACATAACATTTCATTAAATATTTAATCTCAAAAAACATGCTGGTGTCTCTATCAGCCCAGCAAGAAGATGTCCATGCTAGCCAAGTACTGCCAGGCTGGGTTTCTCCAGTTAAGTTATTATTGCAAGTAAAGAACAGAATTACTGTTTTCTTACAGCTTATCAGCTGGGTTACCCTTGATTTCCACTTCCTGGAAGTGCTGACTCAGGATCACCATCGTGAACTATGGTGAAAATCTCACAGCCATTATGCTGAAAGGCTGACAAAATGTTGCATATATATTTTTTATGCTTACTAATAGAATACATTATGACTATTTCAGTAGACTTGATTTGTAGCACAGCTTAATAAACGCTGGAACCTTTGCTATCTATTCACAGTCATAGAGAAATTGTGTGTACTGGGAGGTAACTGCATGTCTTAATAAATAATCTTATAAAAGTAAAAGTCAGCATTTACTCTAGTGGCTAAAATAAAATCCTGCTAGTGTAGTGCTGCAGTGTTGTAGGGTTAACTGCATTCTTTCTAATGTGGAGCTAAAATTAGGCTGTTAGTTTTATACTGGCAGCGAATCTGAGCAATCTGTAGATGACATTAAGGCATTTTATACAGTCTACTGGCTGCAGTAGGTACTGGAGTCAGAGTTTATTCAAGAACTGGCATGTTTTTCTGAAGCATTCCATTTCATGGGTGGCAGATCACATTGCAATACATTGCTTAAGACACTTCACCATCTTGCACTGTGATATGTCAGCATATGGTAGAAAGCTGCATTTCATCACATGAATTGTTGTGATGTTTCCTGAAACATAGCACGAAGGAAAGCTTTGTGACAACTCACTTACCCATTAAGTGCTAGTATCAGATTTGTAATCAAACACGAAGACAAGAGCAGACAGTACCATGGTTCATCAAGTGGTATAATTATTTCTGAATACCAGGCACACCTCTGGAATCAGTGAAGTATTTCCCTTTTTCTTTCCTTGACTTTCATTTATGGCTATGGGTATCAAAAGTGACAGCTGATGGAACAAATATTTCTGTTTATGTTGTTTATAGTATTAGTATAATTAGTGGCATCAGTCATAATGAACAGGCACAGCATGCAGCAGTGACACTCCTGCCATTAAGCAACACTAATGTAGAAGAAAAAAGGACTGTGATGAACACTGTATCCAAAGCTGGCTGAAAGCATTTCCTTAAATCTATTTATGTATGCAAGTTTCTGTAACAGACTGCTTTACTATACACGAATGTCAAATGTTCTGAACAACTCACCTATGATTCAAAAATATTTTATGACTGTTGCATTTTCTGACAACCATGTTATTCATACTTATATGTATATATATCTATGTACATATACATGTACCAAAAATGTAAATTAGAGAGAGAGAGAGAGAGAAAGAGACAGAGAGAAAAAGAGATATATGTCTGTAATATAGCATACTATAATATAAATGACATCTTTTTTTGGGGTTGTTTGGCTAATGATTTGTAGTTGTGTAGTGCTGAATGAAGACTGGATTTTTCTGTTTGTCCTCAGGTCTTCGAGTAATTATCTCAGAGGTGATCCATTTTAAGTCAATCCAATTACCTGGGAGACAAAGCAGCCACAAGCATCTATACGTATAGCAACACAATGCAGCCACACATGGGTGTTGGATTAATACTGTTTTTATAAGACTGAGTAGACACTATATAAAAAGGTCGACAGAAAAAAAAAGAGAAAAATCCAAAAATAGTACTCTTCTCATTTTGTAAACTGGTGCCTGCACTCATAAATTACGTATGTGTCAAAGAAAAGATTTCACTGAAGTTTTCTGAACCTTGTATGCAAGCATAGCAGCTTTCTTGTAGTGGCAAGAAAATTGCATGTCTTTATGCAACTAGTCTACATGCAACGTGAGATGACACCAGTAGAATGTCAAACAAGTTGATAATGATCTTATCATTATTGATCTATGTTAAGTGCCCTGATCTGGGAGTTCTATGGAGGCAGATGTACAGAAAACCAAACTATCATTAATAGCTCAGTTTTGCACATTTTTGGTTTGTTTTTTTTTCCTGGCTTATGTTGGGATTTGTCTGAACTTTGGAATTCTCCTCAGAAAAGAAACTGCTGGTTCTAAATTGTCTGGAAGTGGGGGCTGTGATGTGGTAGGGGTTTTCATTGTTGCTTCTGAGTTGTACCTGTTCTTCTGTAGGCCACTGAAGTGTTAAGCTAGTGATTTCTGTCATCTCTGAAACCATTTAGAAAGAAACTGTTTTACAAATAATATTCTGTCACCTAACAGCATTTAAAATGATTCTAAGAGGCATTCACGCATGATGAAACTATGGAAAATTAACCTTCCCTGCCAAAATCTTTGCAGTGCTTAGCTCTGCCACCTTTTGACATGAAGTGTGAAAACACAGAACATGAAATGCCTAGTAAAAAATGGATTTGTCAATGTATAAGTAATTGACAACATTCTATGGGTTAAAGACTGCTCATGAACCTGCTGCTCTTTTTGGCAGCTATCAGCAAAATAGTAAAATAACTTTGAAAGAAAATATGCATTCTGCATTCCTTGACAAAATATTATCAACCATAAAGTATCAAGCAATTCAATAAATCTAATCTGCAAGCATAATTTAGGAGGGTTGAGGATTTTAAGTTTTAGGAAAAAATTGTAGCTGCTTTCCCTTTTGTCCATGTACTCTTGTCCCTTCAGTCCTGGGGAAAGAAAAAAAAAGAAAGAAAAAAAAAAAAGAGCTATATGATGTCAGTTTATACATGAGGATGAGTGAGACAGAAAAAAACAGTCAAAATCTCTCATATTATACCTCAAAGTTGTTCCCATTTGGATCCTAGAAGTTGGTCGGCTGCAGATGACTGTATATAAAAGGTGGGAAGAAAGTTAAACACTCCGGCATGTGTTATTTCTCTACAGGCAGAAGTAACTCCACCTTTGGGCTCAGAACAAGAAATAATAAGACATGCCACTAGTGAATTAAAAGTCAATCTATGCCAATTCTATTTTTCTCCAGAATTATTTATTTCTTATTCAGAGTCTATACATGGAGAATAAGAAACAGCCATTCAGGTATGGCATGTTATGGCATTGTCTCTATATATTTCCTGTAGGATGAATATCATTGATTCACTGCAGCTATAGGATTGCAATATTGGAAGGTGAAGTGGTTTTCAGTCACTTTACTTCCAGTGATGTAAAGAAGGCTTGCATACTTACCCGCTGTTCCAATTAGACACTAAAATATAGGAATTCAAAAATTCCCTGTCTTGTATAAAATATGGCCTTTATGACTGAAGAACACTTTCTCATTTTTCCTAGCACATATGCATCATCAGAGATGAAAGAACCAGTCTTGGAAATTATAGCTGCCTTCCCCCCCACCTCCCCGCTCTTGTATTGATTTTTATTCAAACACCAAAGAAGATACTTCTTTTTTTCCTAAACTCCTCACACAATTACACATAAACTTTCCTTCTCAATTTCATACTCAGGTTCTATGAAGTGTGGTAAACACCTGCAGCATTTTCCCCTTAATCTTAGGCATGAATAATAAGGAGAATTAGACCTAGTGCTCCTAAGAATCACCTATGAAATATGTGACCTCCTCGTGTTGACATTTAGGTCAATCAGATCACTTACCCTAATTTCTATGCAAGGAAATTTGTGTTTATGATTAGAAATGCAAGTAGTGTACAAAAGAAGAAAGTTAAAAATTACTGAGCATAATGAATGCAAGGTCTATGTTTCAGATTCCATTAGTTTGGATAAAATGCTTATAGGAAAATTAAAAATAAATATTAACCAAAAAATCTCAAACAGAATCCTAAGTTAAACACACAAAACCAGAATGTCTGGATCGAATTTTCTTTATTTGGGGACAGAATCATTTAGTCAAAGCAGAATTTCTTATCTGAAAGTCTAGCATAAAGATGTTTCAAGAGGTGTCTTCCATCATTCTACACTGATGTACAAGGACATTTGAAATGTACCCAGATAGCCAAGATGCTGAAAACAGATTATGTTGTAACAGCACTCTAGTCTGACTTTCAGAGACATGTGAAGAGCTCTTTGCACTGCTTTCTTTTAAGCTGTATGGTTAAGGGTAAGTTCCATTTTCCAAAGGGTCTTTAAGTTCCTCGTATTCTTAATCTTCTTGAAGTTTCTAACATACCATTTTTGCACATTCATTGTGGTGTCTAAACCATGAAGCTTGCATTTCTCTTTCTTCTTCTTTTTCTCTATATATACTAACTGTGCGTAATCATTAAGGATGTTGTAATGTAAACTGTTTAATACTAAATACTTCTAGCACAAAATAGACAACATACTAACCTGTTGAGAAGCAAATATAACTTATTAAAGAACAGTTAACATACACCGTTTTGGTGTTTTAATAAGGTCATTTCCAGGTGATCAGGAGTATTTTGCTTTGGAAGAGTCGTATGGAATCGGAATGTAGCTAACCATCTATAGTCAATGAAAGCAACAGCTGAGGAAAGGAGGGAAGACTATGTCACAGAGACCCAGCTTGGTGTAACCATGGTGAGTAAGGCTAACCTAAGCAATGGGCTGTCTCACAGTAAAACATCTGGAAAGGCATCCAAGCAACATATTGGAAATCTTGGTATTCGTTAAATCATGGTAGTCTCTTGACTTAAAGAGTATTCTGACACGTGAAGAATATTCTTCTTCAAGTGAAAGCAAAAAGGGGTGAACTTTTTTGTGACTTCTCACTGTCTTTTAATATCTGAGTGTTTAGAAATTATGACTGTATTTTTTTAAACTGCCCTGGAAACAAAAAGTAGTGTGTGGGTATAGAGCAGTTGAACAGTCGCAGTATGAGTACTGCAGTATAACACAACAGGCAATTCTCTTCCTTCTCCCACCTCGTTTGCACAGGAAAGTAAATATGCTCACTTAAAGTTCATTGGCAGGACAGTAAGAATCATCAAGAGAATCTGTGAATGGACTAAATAAAATCTCAACTTAGTTTATCTTTTCCTATGGGATAGCCTAAAGACGAACAGAGGCCTATTTAGCTATAACCACTCTTTTGGCATTAAGCATACTTAGTGAAAACTCTACAACTTTGGGATTGACATATTCTGACAGAGGGAATTATAAGAGGATGGAAGCAAATGCATAGCTGAAGCTCAAACACTGAGTTAACTCACATTGCATAATTCAGATATAAAGTAAATAAAATTTGGTCAATTTATATTCAAAGTAATAAGCTAAGACCCTCATACTTCTGAACCAATTTAATTCTTGCTAAAACTAAGCTAAAGTCACAGTGTTAGCTCTCCCAGTGCAATAAAAGACTCATCCTGACATTTCTTAGTAGTTCCATGACTCACTAGCATAGGTTTGAATGACAGTTCTATAATCTCATAATTGGAATGACAATTATTCCTATAAAGGCTATAATTTTTTCCTATAAAGGAAAGACATACAAACCAGATTTAAAAGTAACATTCTAGACTGTTGCTTCCAAAATCCTGATTGACTTGCTCTCCACAGCAAGCATGTAATTACCCTTACTAAATAACACAAAAACATACACCATAATTTTAAAAATAATAACACAAATATTGGGGAACTTTAGTCTGTATAATAACAGCACTTTCTGTATAATTCCTGTAATTTCAAGCTACTTATTTCTAATGCTTTTATCAAGTTCTATTCTTTGTATGTTTTCACCTGACATACCTGGAACTGTAGAAAAATATTTTAAAAATAAAATTTAAAAAAAGAGAAGTTTACAGGCACTCAAAAATTTGTTCTATCTACACAAAGGGCATTCTTACAGAAAAAAATTCATCTTGAATTTCATAAACTTCTATTTCTGTTAAACTTTGCCAGAGTTCAGAGCTTTGGAATTCAGGAAATGGCTGCGAAAAATCCCACAGTAATAATAAAAATACACTGCTGGCAATATGTTAGTCCATTTTTTTAATGTGTGATATTTTCTGTTATAAATCGCACTAAACTCAGTGGAGCTGGTGATATAACAAAATGTAGTCAGCTATGCTAACAGTGACTTAAATTTTGAAACTACATACCTGAGATTTTGACAATATTTCTGTGACACAGTGACCAGCTTGTTGGGAGCTGAACCATGTGATCCTTTTTTTATCTCAAATATCTATCATTTGAAAATCACCTGAACTGTGAGTGCCTTTCTTAACAATGACTGCATCATAATTTCTGAGTCAAGGACTTCAGGCAACTTTTGTCTCTTCAGATCTTCAGGACTTCCAAAAGTTCTCCTGAATGAAGAACAGGTATTTTTATACAAATGAGTCTTTTTTCTGGTCCATCACAGATTCCATTCATATATGTATAGATTAGAGACTCATGGTTGTGTAGTGAAAATTTAAACTGTACTTCTAATCTCCTTACTGTACAGATCATATTTTTTTCAGGAGTGGGAAATCTGTTTGACTGCCTAAAACACAGATATGGATAGGCATAATTTAAATCCCATCCAGCCATTATTATTTGTAGCCCGGACTCCCACTGATAACTGAATACCAAGGATTTTTTAACCATCTGATTTTTATAACATCTGCTTTTCCAAATTAAAAATCAAAACAAACCAAAGCAAAATATATATTTTGAAAAGTGTTAATTTTTGGAAAGTTACAGGATTCAAATGTAGTGTGATTCTGTCCTAAAAGTGGTGGGATCAAAAAGCCTGCAATATGCACAGAGGCACTCTAAGACCATTATGCCTAGAAGAGGCCAGAGAATAAACAGGTTTATATTAATACAATTTATTTAAATATCCCTGCCATAAGGATCTGTTGTGCACCAAAAATGCAAAGAATTGATCAAGCTCCTGACAGAATAATCATGCTCAGAAACAGAGAAAAAAACCTGTTACAGCTGTGAGCTATTCCCTGTAACTGAGTCTGCAGTTTGGTGTTTGAGCACAAGGCTGTAAAATAACATTAGCAGCCATTGGAAAACAGGGGCTGGGGCAATAAACAGCATTTACAAGTATTATGTGCTCAGTAAAATTTCCCAGTGTAGAATAGTATTTCAGTCCTCTTGGGCCTATTCCATGGAATTTGAGTTGATTATGTAGTTTTTATTGGTCTCATAGAGGCTATCAAATAAATGTTTGAAAACCAAGTTTTTGTATTAAAGAGCAAAGGCAGGTTTCTAGTATTTTCATTACAGCATATTTTACTCATTAATCAAGTATTTTTTCAGGTTGATCTAACAGTTATAAGAAAAACTAAAGCAAGTTTTGATGTTGATATTTTTAACAGAGTGGATACTTTATTTATGATAGAGAAATATTCCCCTAAAAGAAACTAGGTTGTTTCTTGTTGTGTTGAACAAATACATAAATGAATACTTTTCAAATAATATGTATTTCAGTTTTCAAAGCAAAGACCTAGTGAATGTGTTCTAAAGTAGGTGCTTTTAAACCATTGTGGTTAAACAACTTTTCTTAAATCAAGCATGTGAACCATTACATTCAACCTCTTACAAATACTTTTATAAAGCATTTCTACTGCCTATGTATTTGAAAAGCTATCACAGTAATGTACAAGGATATTACACTTTCCAGGTGAATGGATTACTGAGAAAAAGGTAACCATTCTGAAAGAACAGGATGTTTCCATCTGTGCATCTGAACTACTGGAGCGAGTATTTTTTCAATGTTTAATTTTTACGGCTTTTAAATTGATCTTTTTCAGTGATTCTCAACAAATTTAGAATCTCAGGATGACTTGACAGGTGTTTCAGGTCAAGTCTCTCTTGTCAGTCAAGTTTCCAATTGATAAACATAATAAGAATATCTACATGGCTGAACAGTTTGCATGTTTGCCACCCATCCTTATGTAGTCAGGTTTAATTTGGGAGATCATCTGGAAATTGTATAGGAAGGCTTTTTGCATTCCAAAAACAATTCTGGAAGTTAAATGAGAAAAAAAAATCTCTTTCTTGGCCTTAATGTTTTTAAATATACTACTTAGTAACAAATTCAAAGATGTGCTTTAGGCACATACTTTAATAGTACTTTTGAACTCTTTTATGGTCTTAAAAGTGAAGTATATTGAACATAATGGAATATATAAATACTTATGATTATTGTAGCTGCCTGATATTAATAATTTATAGCTTAAGACACAAATCATGAATGAAATTATTAATTATTTATTAGCAGTAGCCTACTAATGAGAGGCTAACAACGTTCAAAACAAGACAGTATCTCTTAATAATCTGTGAAAATATCTAAATCACACTGCTAGCTGTTTCTGCTTTAGAGTTTAAAGGGGTTTTTTTATTACAATGTATGCAGCAAATTGAGATGGTCTCTCTAAATTCTAAACATCTTCATTTTTCCCTATTGATGACTGACAGAAGATAAAACCAAGCTTGAGTTTAGAGAACTGAAGATTACTTCTTTCCTCCAGTCCAGTCCTAATACAGTCATAATTTATATCAATGCAGACTTCATTTTTCCAGTAATTATGACCTGAGTTAACATTTTTCAAGAGTGTCTGCCAAAATCTGTTGACTTTGATGCTGATTGGTGTGAAATGAAGAATTTACAAACCATTGAGAAATCATTCGATGCCATGCCCTGCAATTAAGGAGAAGTCAAGCAATAATAAAATCTAATTAACTCTATGTCTACGTTTAAAATGTTCATGGTATATTCAGAAAAAAGACTATTAAGTCAAGGGCAGTAGTTTAGCAGGGCTGAGCTTGGGATAGTTAGGGAAATAAGAAAGCCTAAGCATAAGACAGCCCTCTGTCTGCCTCCATATAATTTCTTATTTCCTTAGCCATTTTAATTAAGATGTTAATAAATTTGCTCATAGATTTAATACGCAGTGACAATTATGGGTCATAAACTGAAATAAAATCCAATGCAATGGATTTGTAACTTGTGAAAAAACACCCAACTTTGTTGCCTAGTCAACCACACTACATTTTTTTTTTAGTGGTTTTTTTTCTCCCTGAAGGGAAAGATTGCTGTTTAGAAAAAGATTTAAACTTTAGCCCCCCACATATTAAGTGAAATTAATGATCTATTTGCTTAGACACCATATATTACTTCTAGTTTATCCATCCACTGGGTAAACGATAGGCACTACTTGGTCACAATGATAGATTTGAATGCAGGCTGGGGCATCAATCAGTGCTGGCAACTGATTAGTTGTTTGTGTCTTTGACAAGCTCTTCCATCTCACTGAATGAAAGCTTGCTGATTGCTCTCACTTCTCTCCACATTCATTGCCCTCCACTGCCACTATATTATATGGTTAATGCTGATGGTGGAAATCCTCCTTGACAGCTAACACTGAATATCTTCCATTCCCTTATCATTACATATACGCCATTCTGTGTTCCTTTAAGGACTAGAATTTCTAAGTGAGGTCATCCATGCTATTAGATATACAGAGGGTTGGCACAGCAAGGCTGGGACCTGCTGATGAGAGAGATTTTGTGTATGAGGAAAGAAAAAAAGAAAAAAGATGTTGCGTAATAGCATTATATGTGTCTGACTGTTCACAATTTAAGATCTGGTTACTGAATACAAGCAAATTATGAGTAAGAAGGGAAAATTCTCAAGAATGGAAACAGTTGGAAGGCTCTGCAGCAGGGTAGCTGAGCATGAGGTTAAAGGCGCAATGAGAAATTTAGTCTCCTGTGGCCAACAGCAAAATGTTAGAATCTTGCCTGAGATTTTCAAAGTTGTTCAGGAGACCTAGTCAATCCCTACCAACTAGCAATAGACCTAGTCAATCCCTACCAACTAACAATATTTTAAAAGTTCGAATCATTGACAGTAATAGACTAGATTTATAAGATAACTTCAGGATTGCTGCCTTATCATTATATTTGCTTTTCTGCAACAGATGGAGAGAATACATTAGCTGAAGTATTTGAGGAAGTACAGAAGATATGAATGTTGACTTTCATGACATCCAGCATTGTCTGGCATATGTTTGATATGTGTGATTAAGCATCAGGAGGACTGGAACAGCAGTGAAGAAGATCAGTAATGTTTTAATCAGTTCTAAAGTGCATATTGAAGACAGGACAACAGCAAAATGCTTTGAAGAGTCTTTTTGGTGCTTCTAATAAGAGATACAAAGTGAGTATTTACACCATAACAAATGTTTGATGAAAGATAAGTGGGGATTTTTAGTTGTGGTTAGAGGTTTTTCGCCGTTGAGGTTTTGTTTTGGTGTTTGCTTTTCTTATTTTTTTAATTATATTTTCCTAAGAAAATCTTTCCAAATATGACTCAAAAAACTGAATACTGTTTTACATATGAAGAATTAGATGATCATGATGGATATATTATGGGAAAGAAATACAGGTGTTATTGCACATGGTAGAGTATCTATGTAAAGCCAGTTGTAAAAAAAAGAAACAAAGTTTACAGTGTCTCTTAGCAGCACATGTCAATTCTCTGAAGGCAAATAATATTTCATTTGTCAAAGGGGAAAACTGAAGGCGGAAATGGAGAGAAAATCAACCCGTACATCTAAAATCATGCAAATAAATGCATGAAATGTCAATATAACTAAGTAATATTTTAATGCAAGATCACTATCAGATCTGTGTTCCTGCGTTCATTGGGGAATAGATACACGCGGAACACGTAGCTGCGATTAGTGGTCTTTCTTATTCCAGGCACATGTTGAAAACCAAACCTAATCCTCTAGTCACTTTTGCAAACATACCCCCTCCTGCTTTGACTTTCCTTGCTTATGTTCTGGTTGCTGTACTAGGTAGGCTAGAAAGGATGGTCTCTGCAAAGGGAAACCTATTTGATGGTGATTTCTGATTTGCCGTGGTTCTTTTTAGTGTATTAGATCACTGAAGGTTATATAGCCCATCAGAGTAGATTTTCTAGCTCGCCCATGGATTTATACAGACATTTGGTGGGATGAGATGGTTGGACAGAGTAATTTTCTCTGGTTCATGCAAGCTCTGACAGAGGGTCAGGAAAATAAACAGTATGACCAAAGCAAGAATTTTGGAATATCAGACACCATTTGGTAAAGAAACAAAACAATAGGGACTGTCAGGATCCGTACTGCAGCCAAGTGAGTTATGGTTCAGAAAAACATCAGCTCTTGTCCTATATCCATTAAATGAACATTGATAACTGCCCATGCCATTCATACTTGTTGTGCTTTATTACTCAGTTGCAGTCAAGAAATTCAAACATTGTGCTTCACTCTAAGTTTGTCGATTTATCTTTAAAAAAATAATTGCAATGTTTTTATTCTAGATATTATTTGCCACACTGTATATTTCAGATATCCATCAACACTTCTAATTATGCGGAAAGGCAATGAAATCCTTTGCATCCTGCGCTTGAATTGCAACCTGAACTTCTAAGTTGCTACTGCCCCTATGTGTTTTGCACACTTCTGGTGGACACTTGAATCCATTCAAGCTCAGGTTTCAGGTGTTTCAGGTTTTCAATTATTCTAAGACTTCAAACTCATGCCAAAAATTACTTCCTATATTGCACCATATTGAACTGCAGTGTAACATGGATTTAAGAATTACTATTACAACTGTGGTGCCAAATGGACATGATGTTACACAAAGGAAAGGCCCAGCACACACCCCAAGGAATTTGTAATCTAAATTACAGGGTTGTCACAGTATATGTAGGATCATAGAATCAAAGAAATGTTGAGATTGAAAAAAACCTCTAAGATCACAGAGTCCAAACATTAACTTAACACTGCTGTGTTCACCACAAAACCATGTCCCCAACAGCTTTTTGAACACTTCCACAGATGGTGATTTTACCACTTCCCCGAGTAGCCTGTTTCAACGTCTAATTACTTTTTAAGTGAAGAAATTTTTCCTAGTGTATACCTTATATATTAGGTTTCCTCTCTCCTATTACTTGCTACATGGGAGAAGAAACCAACTCCCACTTCACTACAGCCTCCTTTCAGTTTGTTGTAGACAGTGAGGTCTCCCCTCAGACTCTTTTCTCCCAGGTTACACACCCCCAGCTCCCTCAGCTGCTCCTCACAGGACTGGTGTTCCAGAGCCTTCCCCAGCTCCACTGCCCTTCTCTGGACACCCTCCAGCAGCTCGGTGTCTTTCTTGCAGTGAGGGGCCCAGAACAGAACACAGGATTGGAGGTGTGGCCTCACCAGTGCTGAGTACAGGGGGACAATCCCTGCCCTGGCCCTGCTGGCCACACCATTGCTGGTACAGGCCAGGATGCCCTTGCCCTTCTTGGCCACCTGGGCACAGCCTGGCTCATGTTCAGTCACTGTCACAGCACCCCCAGGTCCTTTCCCCTGGGCAGCTTTCCAGGCACTCTGCCCTGGCTTCTGGCTCTGCCAGGGGTTGTTGTGAGCCAAAGGCAGATTAGACATTAGGCCTTGTTGTGCCTCATCCCATTTGCCTCAGCCCATCAAACTAGTCTGTCCAGATCCTTCTGAAAATCCTTCCTGCCCTCCAGCAGATCAGCACTCCAATTGAACTCGGTGTCATCTGCAAATTACTGCAAGCTTACATTTTTATAAATAATTAATATTGCAATTTAGTGTTTTTAGTTAATGCCCCCCAAATTTAGCTTTTCAGTAAAAATTTAAAAAAGTATTTTACCTAAATCAATAATTAGTAGGCAAAGGGTCAGAATATCTATATTTTTGCACAGAGGTTACTTAAAAAATGAAAGACACCTTTAGGTCTATCTAGAATATGATTGTGTCTATGAAGTAAATTACTACGACTATGTTGCAGCACAATTTTAATATTATTTATAAACTACTTCTTGCAGATTAATAATAACATTGACTGTACAATGAGTAAAGAAAACATCCCCTTTATTTTCAACTTTGTTTTAATTATTCATTTTCTCTACTGTATTTTTTTTAAATGGGAATTTATGACCTTGAATTTAGCTTTCTTGTTGGATTAAGCTGAAACATTGTTAATGATACTTACCAGCTCTTTTAAAGTCTAGCTAAGATTTCAAAAATATTAGAACAAAGGACAGAAAGCATTTCTTCTCTTCAGCATCACCTCATGGGTCCACTATTTAATAGCATGCATTTATTAACTTGGTTTTATGTAGTTTTCAGTGTTGTCATATTACCAAGCTTCTTTGCTATCATATTTTATACAATGGAGTTAAAACTCAACTGTTTTTATGGAGTAGTGTAGAGGATTAGGTACTGGAAAACTACATTTAGAATATATATTTTCTAAGAAGTGATCTAGCTTTTATTATTTTTATACTCAATGCAAAATGCTCAGAAAAATTCTTCTTGTTATTAAAAAAACAAACAATAATATACAGTTACTGCTGGAAAAGAAGATGAATGCAAACATTTTCAAGATTTAACACATAGGAACGTGTAACTTTGGAGTGCAAATATACCTTTCATTAGTCATCAAGATAGTGTTTTGATTTTAGCTCGGGGTCTAAAAAGAACCATTAGAAAATACTTTTCACTTATGTATAAAACAAAAATGCTTGAGAATTAGGTTGAGCCTGTATTTTCACCTTGTGTTTCTATTTGCTCTCAAACACTAAAAATAGAATGGAGAAAGGTAAAAAAAAATGTATGTATAAATATATCTTTTTACAGTACAAAACCAACATCCATAACTTAGGTCAAAAACTTAACAATGACAATTTTCTTTAAAAATGCAGTACACTGAAACTATATAACATTTGACAAGGTAATGAAGAAACTACTTTATATTTGGGAAGACTGGTGAATTTGTGGATTTGGGAAATGGAAGTATTTTAATAGTTTCTCTCTTAGTTTACACTTTGATTGAAATTGGTTTTCAACCCTCACAGAGACATGCCCTTTAAAAATGCTTATTGCTGTACTAGACACAAGAGCATTGAAAAGCAAAGAACCAGACCTTACCCCTGTAAAAGTCACTGGGAATGCTCTCGCTGAGTTCACCCAAAGTAACTTTAGCCATCATGCATAGTCATATATGCCAATGAACACTGAAACTGGATTGCAACACAAGTTATTTGGGATAACTTTTAAAGAGTTGCAGCATCTGAAACTCCCTACATTCTAATTTACAACTGAAATTGGTGTGTCATATAGGGCATGTCAGAAAGCAGCATAGCCAGCAATACTGTTGTAAGTTTTATGCAGTAGGTTTGAGCTATTTTGTGTGAAAGATGCATCCCCTCTTTAATGTTTCCATGAACGAAATAAACACAGTATGAAAAGGTTTTCTATAATTGCCATGAGCTACAGAAAAAGGCTGGTAGAAGTTTACTTTCCCACAGTGTAATCACTGAGTAATAACATACACGATGCATGTGAAAATCCAATGAAAATTTGCCCCTATATGTTTATTCAGGACAACATCTTTGCCATATCTCCTTCAGTCTCTAATGTAAATCAGCCAGATGGGATCACAGAAACTCCATTTATTGTCTTTGATCTTCAGCTAGAATCTGGAATATTTATTATAAAGGAAATGTCCCAATTTCAATGGAATTAACTCTCTGAGTACAGTTTATTTTGATAAGGCATCTCATTCTATCTGTACTTTGTGTCATTTTCCTCACTGGGGACAAATCACAGACAACTATAGCACTCACCTCCTCCTCCTTCAAACACAGAAATACTTCATTTGCCATTGTCATGAGACATATTTTCAATCAAACACATTGCAATATCCAAGCTTATATTTTTCTAAATCCTCCTGCTTGTCAGATATCCAGCTGTGCTGATGTCAGAATTTTCAGAGGCTGTCCATAAGAAAAAGATTATGTTTCAGAAACATCTTTATATGCAAACTAACTGCACTGCATAAAGAATAACAAAATAAGTGTCTATATTGCCCTTGTCTGTCTCCTCTGTGCTACGTATATATTTCAAAATTTTATCCTGTATCATTAAACACACTAAAATTTCTGATATCATTAACAAAAGAAAAAGAGGTATATTTTTTTTAAAGGCAAAGACAATACTTTTTTCAAAAATATTTTCACTGGAAATTATTTCTCTTATATAGATACCATAATCTTAATATGATGATAAGCATTTTTAAAACAAAAGGTAATTATCAAGGAAGATGTGGGAACATCAAAAATTATTAGCAAAAATTACATTCTTAAGGGCACACGCTTGTGATTTTGAAAAGTTTTATGCACTTTTAGTCTTTTCATATGGATGATGGCAGATATCATTTGATGGGGGTATTTGAGTATGGTAAGGGATGGTATGGTTAAATATGGTTATATGGTATGGTTAATAGTTTTAAAATCAGTATGAGAAAAATCATAGAAAAGAGAGAAGGCTAATATAATAATTAATCTTATTTGTCTAGAAAAAAAAAAAGAAAAAAAAAGAGAGAGAGAGAGAACACTAGAAAAGCAAAACAGGTCCAAGAAATCACAGAGGGCTGTAAAATGCCTTAAAAAAGGAGCAAGACACAAAACAATGAGCATATATAATGAACAGTCCAGAAGAAGTCATCCAAGGCACATAGAAAAAAGTGACGGATTTTTTTTCTCCTTCTTAGTAGCATGGAAAATATTTAGCAATGGCCATTCAGTGTTGAAAGGAGATCAAAAGCTAATAAAATAGCTGACCAATTTCACAGGGCATTTTTCTTGTTATTGTTGAAGACAATCTTTTCTCCCTGATCTGGGTCAGAGGCCTGGCTAGCTCTGTTAAGGGCAGAGCCTGCTGATAGCTAAGCTCAAGGTCAGGTTTCTATGCAGATTAGCCATATGCAAATCACCTCATCAAAACTGCACAGGGAGCACACCTGAAACTGACAGCAATTAATGCTGCTTCAAAGAAAGCTACACAATTCAAAGGAACTTAGAGAGAGAGATAGAATTAACAGAGTATAGAAGTCTGTGACTTCTGTTGACTCAAAAGCTTCTGTGTGCATCTAAATGTTACCTAATTGAAATGGTAAAACAGGCTAATTCACTTCCTAAAAAAGCTGTCCTCCACGAAATGCCAGCTTTTGGAAATCTATATTGTTGTTTTAGAATAGGTAAAGTGCATGCATTTGACATTAGAATTTAAAACAATGACATTCTTTGAGAAAAAAATTGGACTGGTAATGAGTAATTTAACTGAATTTTACAAATGTGGCATCTGTTTTCATTCATGCTTCCATAAAAAGATCAATGTGGCTCTACAGTTATTGTTTCCTGTAAACATGTAAATAGAAAACCTCAGTCTGAACAGATTAAGATGAATCCAATTTACTATGCAATGATATTCTATGTGAAAAGGTGACATACTCCCTGATAAAACTAGCAGTACACATGACCAGGTATCTGTGAATCTCTTTCAAAGTACAAATTCTGTATTCAGTGCATAGCTGCAGGCTCACTCTGTATTCTGGAGTCATTATATTGCTGAAAATACTTTTTCTCTTGCCATGCTCCAATAGGAAGATAATGCAGCTTCTAATAATGGATTCACAAAGTAATGGGTTACAAGGAACCTCCAGAGATCATCTAACCTAACTCTTTGTTCATAGTAGGTCTAATTGGATACAGAGCCTCCAGACCTTGGGGTTCTGAGTCATGAATACCTCCAGTGATGTACCTCTTACAGTGTGCAGTACAGTGCACATAGTACTTACTGTGTACAGTACTAGTTCTCTTATTTGACTGATCATGGTAAAAAGTGCTTTCCTTACAGCTCATTGGAATTTATCAGAAAGTCTCAGACTTTCCATGGTCTCTTGTTTAGTGGACTTGTGCAGTTCCAGTTGGAGTCTGGTTTCATTTCCTCTGGGTTCTCCAACTAGGAAGTAAGTGATACCTATCAGGTATCCCAGAAACCATCTTTTCCGCAAGGGGAACCAGCCAAGCTCCTTCAGATTCTATCTGTTTGGATCCTGAGGGCATTAACAGACCTTACTGGTCCTGAACAGTTTCTCAGTTTCTTCTGGGGCTCTTGGGATCCCTATCCAAGTGTCCATGTGTGCCATGTCTTTTATCACTTCTCAAATATGTGTTCATCTCAGTCTTTCTTGGAGTTTCCCAAGACTGCTGAAAAGAGTATCTAAGATCCAGAAGTGGTGGAAGTTAATGTAATAGTGGGAAAAATAGGGAGAATTATCTGCTACCACTTTCACCTTTGCTAAGAACAGACTATTGGTTTGTCTTGGTCTTTGATATAATTTTCTCCTTGCCATCATTTGACTTTTATTTAGGTACTGTCTGTAGTCAAACATATGGACACAATGGGAAAGGGTGAGAGAACTATGTGAAAACCTTATCCAAACCTTATATTGCTTATCCCAACCTGTGACCAAAAGCTTCTGTTTTCCAGTTGATTTTGCTCCTGCTGCTAACTACTGATGTGAAGCTTATTTACAAAACAGCAGCTGAAATGCACTACTGAAAAAGATCCTAGTGTCTGTTGGAAACTCTATTCTGTGACAAGAAGTGGAATTGGAATTTATCACACTGTAGCTAGTACCAGTGTTGAGTATTTATGATAGGCTGATGGTAGTTTGGACACTACAACTAGAGCTGATCATCCATGTTCCTTAAAAAACTGTGTGCTTTTCAGCATGCAGAAAATTATTTTGCTGTCCACTGGTTTCAATCCTGTCACTTTAAAGCAAGTCAACATGGAGGAATCAGAAAGAATTATCTAAGTGTATTAAAAAAGGCAGAAATAATTTTTCTTTTAGAAAATTAATAGTTTACAATTATTTCTGGTGCAGGCTGAGGAGTAAATATGCAGTAACAAATGAGAAACATTCATATAAATTACAGGACAAGACAGCAGAACAGTTAGTCCTTCATGCTTGATTCTGAAGGAGTGGGACCAGTGTAACTACACCCCCGCTAAAAGAACTGCACATTTTTGTTGTTTTATACATTAAGCAACTCCACCTGGGCTAGTATTTGTGTGTGGCTTCATTAGGGTGTTACACAACTCTGTGTCAGCAAAGAGGCATTTATGTGACTGCCCTGGGGCTCCCAGGACCGTCATGCTCCCGAGCTCCTCAGCCTCTGCTAGCCGGTGCACTCGGGGGTTTGCTGTGTTTCTGACAGGTCACTGCTACAAACAGGCTGAGCCTCATGCTATTAGGGCATTGCCTCATGCAGTACGATTTAAAAGTCTCTCTATATGCATAGAAAAAAGTACATATATGTACGTGTACATATATTTATGTACTTTTGTCCTTTCCCCAATATGTATCTAAACAAAGCAGCATTATTGGTGGGGTAACTGAGACATGATAGAGTGGGAGTGGGTGTTATTGGAGCAATAACAATCTTTCCCCTTCATCAGTTGTCACTCTGAAACGTCATTATTCCCTCTTTTTTTTTTTCTTCTTGTCTGTTAAAAATAACCCAGAGCATACACATATACGTACAGTCACTCTCTGAAAACCAGCTCAAGCTTCTGCTTAATATAAAATTCAGCTGGATCAAAATTTGCAATATGAGTACTTACATTTTCAGATAGTGAGTTTAAGAGCATTTAGATAATATTAATTTTCAATGGTGTGCATTTATCACTTACAAATGAAAATAGAAATATGTCAGTATATTGGAAGCTATCCTACTAGGGTTACAAGCATCAGCACAGAAAAGATAAGGAACCACTAGTGAAACATCTGTCTTCTTTTGGAGATAGAAAGGGATTTACTAGTAACTAGACAATAGAAGAGTAAGTGGAGGATTAGGGCCCATTGAAGTTCTGTTCTATTTTCTTTGTCCTTTTTCTGCTCT
Organism: Prinia subflava; assembly: GCF_021018805.1. Taxonomy (NCBI): domain Eukaryota; kingdom Metazoa; phylum Chordata; class Aves; order Passeriformes; family Cisticolidae; genus Prinia; species Prinia subflava. Next base: position 72,943,819 of record NC_086283.1, on the reverse strand, counting down.
GTGTCCCATTAAAGTCTCTGATATAAGAATGTAGAGAAACCAGCAGTTACCATGAGGCTTTTACACCTAAATGTAATCTAACTCATGTATCTCCGCCTTCCATAGATGTCAAGTCAGTTGGAGTGAAACCGATGTATCCTGAAGTAAAATGTAACATATGCTTTTATAACACCTTTCTTAGTTAGTTTTGTCTCTTTAATTTTCTTTACCTACAATCAATTTTAATTTTCTCAGAAAAAAGAAATCCCATTGGGAATGTCAGTGCAAGATGGCTAAAAGCTGCTTTTACAGTTACTGTTTCGATGCCTTCTGCTTAGATGAACTGTCATGATTTATGCTTTTCTGTCCATTTCTTTTGTTAGAGCATCAGACCTAAAAGCACAAAATAATCACTTCAACTCTCTTTCCTGCCTCTCCATTTAATTCTATATTTGTAAATACGACTCAGGAAGTTTGATACAATTTGGGAAAATTATTAATCTTTAAATGTTTCTCCCTATTGACAGGTGACATAAAAAGAGTATCACAAGATTAGGAGCTCAGTAAGTTTATCCAGCAGGCTGCTCTGTTCTGTCTTTTAAAAATGAAGCAATATTGTCAACTACTGTGGTAAAAAAAAAAAAAAAAAAAAAAAAAAAAAAAAAAAAAAGGAAGATTTTTTTTCTGCTATGAAAAGAACTCACTCAGAAAATAGAAAATTTCACCCGGGGAATAGAAAGCTAAGACAAAGCTTTTCTTTAATAGTTTTAGCTTAAGGAGAGATGTGGCTAGATCCACCAGGAAAGATGTAGGATAATATAATAAAAAGATATCTATAATTAGTTCCCTGCTTCTGTAAGATCATAGTTAACAGTGTAGTTATTTATGCATTTTCAGTGCCCTGGAGCCTCACTCTACTGTAATTCAGTATATTAGCCTGTGTGCAAGGGAAGGCAAGTAGGAGTAATAAAGCAGGCAAGGCTCTGTGGGAACACAGAACTTCTTGTCAAACAGAAAGATAGGAAGATCCTTAGGTCACACTTTGCAAAATTTGCCTTTTTCTTCCCTGACCAAAGAGAAAGACATAAAAAAATATGTTAAGATAATCCTCCTTCCTTGGAAAATCTTTCCATGATCTTCTGTGCAGGTACTTACACTCTAGGAGACAGTACATTTTTTTCTTTCTCCTTCCCACAGGAAGGTAAGTATAAAAAATTAAAATTTAGTAATTTGTGAATTAACAATACATATTAATCATATTTTTTTCATTTAATTGTGTCTCATTTTTTGTCATGTTTACAAATTCCTATGTTTTTCAAGCAAAAATCCCAGTAAAATGAAAGGTAACCCTTTACGTGCCCTAGACTGTAGATTCACAGTATTAATGGAGAGGAATCTGGCATTGATTCAAAATATAAATCAGCCAAAGTCTGATTTGTTTTTTTGAGTCTTTCATGAGTCAGTAGAGAATTTTGATTGCAATCTTTATATCCCCAGTTCTGAGGCATGTGGCAGCAGTCTCACATGAACTGAACTCACACACTAACTTCTGGACTTCAGCAAGCGAATACAGATGGAATACTTCACATCATGATGTTCACTAAAATAATTATAATAATAAATGACAAAAAAAGTTGGAATAGCACTTCAAATGGATGCATATCAAGTGTCTACAGTAATGTTATGGAAGAATTTAGTTTGACAAATACAAGATAACTCTCTCTTTTTAAAGTTTGAAATGTGAATGTGAATCAGAAGAGCACCTTCTTCCCTCTCCCCATGCTACTTTTCTTTTTGTTTTCCTTCTGACCTGAAACATTTTCATTTTTCAAATGTTACCCCAATGCATCTCTAAAATTATCCTCATTTGAGAATCTATCTCTGCTTATTCCTATTATAATTGCTTACTGTTAAAACAATATTTATATATAACTATAATCTCATATTCAGATTTATTTGTACCAGTACAAATGTGTATTATTATTCTGTCTTCAAAAGTATCTATTTATTACAGTGGTAGAAGATTGTTTATGACTTTAAAAATTAGAGCAATACTGTTAAAAATTCATATTGTTTAAATGGTATGTAGTACTTGAGAGAACTCACTACAGTACTCTGAGTGCATTATGACAACTGCAGTCCTCTTGTTCAGACAGTAGTATTTAAAGACTTTTAACTTTGAGAAGGAGTAACCCTTCAGCATTCAGTTTTAAGGCAAGTAATCTTTAATACTGACCAAATCTTTTGGATTAAAGAGAAGTGAGTGTGGGTGGTATCATACATGAAAAATATTTCAAACCACTTTTGAAAAATAATCAGTGGTTTTGATCTCGATATATAAGTGAATTCTTTACCAAGAAGGGACAAAAAATGTTCTTTATTTTTATATCTATGTACAAAGGACATCTAAAGCTACCTCCTAAGGTATGTAATTTTTTAAAAAATTTCTGTGCATTTGACTGATGAACATGGTTGGTTTTGATCTCTGTCTCAAACAAATAAATGTTGAACTTCACCAGATACCTTATAAAGAAATATGAAATTGGATGCACACATAATTTTCCATACTGTTGTATAATGAAAATGATGTAATGAAATATTATTATATGGTGGATTGACCCTGGATGGACACCAGGTACACACCAAGAAACTCAATTAATCTACCTCCTCATTTAGAGGAGAGAGAAAAATGCAAAGGCTTCTGGGTCAAGATAAGGGCAAGGAGATTGTACAACGATTATCATCATGGGCAAAGCTAGCTTGGGATAATTGATTTACTGCCAGTCAGAATCAGAGTAGGATTACGACAAATAAACCCAAATCTTAAAAACACCTTCCCTGGACCACCCCCTCTCCCCTTCCCTGACTCACTTTCATTTCTTGTTTCCCTTCTCCTGGGTGGCTCAGGGGTAAAGTGTACGAGTGTTGTGGACAATTCATCACGCATTATCTCTGATGTTCATTCCTCCTCACACTCTTTTTCTGCTTCAGTGTGGGGCCTCTCCCACAAGAGAGAGTCTTCCATGGACGTCTTTAGTATTGCTCATTCCCACGTGCCTTCAGTTCTCCACTAGCTGCTCTACACTGTGGGTCCCTTCAGGCACAAGCTGCTTCAGTGTGGTCCCCTGTGGAGTCATGAGTCCTGCCAGCAAACCTGCCCCAGCCTGGGCTCCTCTCTCCTCAGGCCCACAGCCTCTGCCAAGGCCCTGTCCATCACAGGCTTCCCGTGGGTCACAGTCTCCTCTGGGCATCTGCCTGCTGTGTGAGGTCCTCCACAGGCTGCAGGTGGGTCTCTGCATCCCTGGGCTGTGCCTCTGCATCCCTCTGCATTCCACGGGCTGCAGGGGCACAGCTGCCTCACCATGGGCTGCACCATGGGCTGCAGGAGAACCTTAGCTCCAGTGCCTGCAGCACTTCCCATCCCTTCTGCACCAACCTTGGTCTCTGCAGAGGTGTTTCTGCCAGAAATTCTCACTCCTCTTTTCTCTAGTGGAAATTGTACAGGTTTTTTTCCCCTTTCTAAAATACTTTATCACTGAGTGGCTACTTCCATTGCTGATAGGCTCGACCCTGTGGTGAGTCACAGGTTCATCTCAGGGTCAGCTAAGATTGCCTTTAATATGAGAAGCTTCTAGAATTCACACCTGTAGCTAAAAAACTCACCATACAAATATAACTCAGATTATTTTGAACATATATTTGATGTAATTCTTTAAAATATGTTACTCCTATTTTTAAGGAAATATGATTAATCTCATGAAGATTTAATACCAATTATGTTGAAAGTGGTGGGCTTTTTTGGTTTTGTTTTTTGTGGTTTTTTTTTTTTTTTTTCTTTTTTTCTTTTTTTTTCCCTGGGGAATAAGATTAGTAGACTCAAAAATCACAAAGAAGAATAAGAAAACAGAAAGTCTCTAGTGACCTTGAAAAGTTGTTGCACATGTCACCTCTCCCTGTGCAGAATACTGACAATTTTTCATTTATTGAAAGTAAATGATTATTTTTTTTTCTTGAGAAAAGTCATCATTCTTTCTAAGGTACTATATTATCTTAGAGAAAATTGGTCTCCAACTGGAGAACTGTATCCATCTCAATATAGTAAAGATATGGACCTGTTGGAAATGGTACAGAGTAGAACCATGAAAACAGTGAAAGGGCTAGAATATGCCTCCTATGAAGAAAGTCTGAGATGGTTGGAATTCAGCCTGGAGAAAAGAAATATCCAGGGACAAGTTATTGAAGCCTTCCATTTCCTAAAGAGGTCTTATGAAAAAGACAAAGAGATACTTTTTACCGTGAGTTGTAGTGACAAGACAAGGCACAATAGCTTTAGATTTGTAAGAAAGTAGATTCAGATTGAACCTGAGGAAGAAATACTCTCTTATAACAGGGGTGACACACTGTAATATCCCACAGCTGGAAGTGTTCAATAAAAGTTTGGGCAACCTGGTCTGGTAAAAGATGTCTGTGATCATGGAAGCAGGTAAGATTAAATGATTTTTGATGATCCCTTTCAATTCAAAACTTTCTATGATTCTATGACTTTCTATTTGACATATACCTTTCTGTCCTGCTGAAAATCTTCAGCTGATTCCAATTTTCTTCGATAAGTCCACATTCACATTCAGCTTTGAACTCTATAGTCATTTCTGCAACACTTTTTTGCTGCAGCTAGAATAAGTCTTTTTCTGTGCTATTTTTGAAGTAAATGCATTAAACCCAGAAATATCATTGAACACCAAAAAACTGCTGTCAGGGAATTTACTGCAAATAGAAATTAATTTGGAACCTTCATGTTTTTGGTTTGGAGTATCCAATCTGACCAGAAACCTTTCAGCTTTTGACTGTTTCTTTCATTTAAAATAACACGCTTCCATCTTGCAACAACAAACATTTTTCTTTTTTACCTTTTTTTTTATCATGAAGAAGAGTTTTCTGGAAAGAAAATTATTGTCTTCCACAAACTTGTGCTAGTAACTTCTGACCCTAGCAGTTTCTTGCATTGATAAAGTCTATGTGTCTTGACCTTAACTGAATGATAACCTCCACCAGCTTTGCCATTTCAACAATAAAATAAAACCATAAACCATATTATATCTAAAATTAGGTGAAACTTGTACATATTTTAGGGTGTCACTACGTATTAGCTTGAACACTTCATTAAATGCTATCCTAAATATTCATATCCATGGGAAACATATTTTTCATAGTGTAAATAAATCTGAAAGAACTGATAATGATTCTCCAACACATTGATTATGTCTATCTGGTGAAACAGTATTGTTTTGTTTTATCTTCTATCATTATTTCCATACCTGAAACAACTAGTACTTCCTAGTTAGCAATTATCTGAAGTCTGAGGATAGTATGAAAAATATGTTTTATTTCCATTCAGACTTTGTGGAAATAGGACCAAAAAATTTCTTGTTAATTACTGTGGCTAAACTTGCAGCTTCATAAGTGAAATCTCTATTAAAGTAAAAAAAAATCTGGGTCCAAAAAGACTTGCCATTTGCAGATACTCTGGAACTGTGGCTGCATTTTCTGGACAGTTCATCCTCAATTACATTTGATCCAGCCATCTCACAAATATTTTTTCACATTACTGTTTGAAACTTTCCTGCGACTTTCACTTCCTTCTCGTTTTGTTCCATTATAGCCAGGCATTCACCAGTTCATGCTAATTCTCTTTCTTCTCCATCCTGGCAGTTTCATAATATCTGAGTAATGGTCAACATCTAAAGTACTGAAAGCATTCTCTTTTTTTCCCTTGATGTTTTCTTTTCATTCCTAGGTAATCTAAACTACTAGTTACAGCAATCCTTCTTTGATTAGTGCCTTTATATCACAATAAAGTATACTATTATTCTCATCTCTAAATTTACAAAAAACCTATGTTCTGATGCTCCTTGAAACCCTTGGGGAAAATATTCTTATTTCCCTTGGATTTTGAAGATGCCCCTTCAGACAGCATAGTTTGCTAGAAAACTGGATTTGTGCATAGAAAAAAACAATGGTTATACATTTTCAATTAAACAACAGATCTGTGTCCTTAAGGGAAAAATACTGGAAAATAAAGCAAGGGAAGAACTCAGCTTCAAAAGCCTACCCTGACTGTACTCCACTGACTTCTTTCAACAGACATAAATATGAAAACAGGAATTTCTACTTTGTCCTAGCTATGCAGATCATAATAAAAGGATGTGAAACTAAATGCACTACATTAGATAGAAACATAAATGTTGACTTCATTCTCATATTTTCGAAACCAATTAGAGTTTTCCCAAGACAGATTATTAAAGCTATTTCAGATATACAAACAGTTCAAGGGAGGTAGTTCACATGAAATCACATGAGTCGTTGATTTTACTGAAAGATTTTGCAAAATACCTGTAGGGATTCATACATAGTTGCTGACCAGTGGAAAAAAATTATAATTGAATAAACAGGGACAAGTTTGCAGATGCTCATTAGCTAGAGGTTTTATTTCATGTAGTATTCAACTAAGGTGACCTTTTCTTAAAAACCAGAGCAGAAGAAATAGCTTTTGTGAATGCTATGTATTCTCTAGTCACTTTCAGACATTTTTAAGAACCTCTCACAAACAGTTATTTCAAAAATTTCTCCTTTAATTGATCATATCTAAAATGTGTCAGAATCCCATTGACTGCAGGAAGAAAATAATTCAAATTTCCTTTGTCATTATTCGTAAGTCAATGCAGTGCAGAAAAAAATTATGCTGTTGTGTTCTAATGAAAATTAAATAAGAACCACGGAAAGCAACTTTAGACATTAAAAATATGGCTTAAATGAAGGCAACTAATAATAGAGAAAGTGAAAATAAGTGGTAGTATCATGTATAAAACTGGAAATATTTGTGCCATGGAAGACATAAACTTGGCACAAAAAACTCTCCAACAAAAACAACAACAAAAAGAATAATCTTCCCCTCCCACCCCCAAAGCCCCTTAATTCAATAGACAAAACTACTCCAAAACCTACCAAAACTCATACAAGAAGAAGTTGAATGAAAAGTCTGTGCATCCTACTGATCACAAATCATTAATGGAAGAATGAGATGTCTTTAAAACTATTTCACTGTCAGTAATTTCAAAGAAATCTTTTGACACTCACAAAGTTTCAAGTTCCAGTTGTATTGTAGAGTATGAACCTGAAGTTCCTACTGCAGAACTGTAAATATCTGATAATGAGGCAAGAATTTCAAAGACTCCAAGAACATATGAAACATTTTTCTTTTTCTTGCACAAGTAAATTGGAAGAATTTTTTCATTCATTTGTAAAGAAAGGAAGTTTATTGTTATTATAAGCTTTACAATGAGGATTATTCCAGGTGTACAATTACTAGTCAATAACAGCAGAAGATAACTTGGTTTTGAGTAAATTGGAGGTCTTTAGTCTACTTTTGTACTTTTTACCTGGATTGCCTGGATATTCTAGCAGTAAATTCAGAGAAATATGAAGAGTGTTTGGACTTATACTATTATGTAGTCCCTCTATGATCCATGATCCAGATTGCATTAGTTTGTATTTGTACAAGCTTATCAGTATAAATTATAAAAACCCACCTTTACTGTATTACAGTTGTAAGACTGTAGACTTGGAAAAGCAGAACCAACATGCAATTAAGGCTATATTAGCCATTATTCATCACCAATTTTATAGAAAAGATGCAACAGACATTGTATTTGATCATCAGAAAAATATTATTAGAATATGTTATTTGGGTTTTTTTTTGTTTCTTTTCATTAAAGCTAAATAGGAAAATATACAAGACAAATACCTTCAAATCTCTACATTTCAATTTGAATTGCTGTATAAAGTCACATTACCCAGTGGTTCTGATCTGAGGTAATACATTTCTTTCCTAAGGAACTTAAGTTTATCCCATGCTGCATCTTTATTTTCTGAATATGAGATTACCTTTAAACAAAACAATGAAGAATAAAAAAGGAGTGCAGTATGTAGTAACTTTCCAAATACAGTTCTGCTGAAAACACAAAAAATCTACTACAGTAAGAAACATTGGTTAATATGGAAAACCACAATCTCTCTCTTTTGAATACAGCATGGAATTCTGCAGTCCTTCTTATTTTGCTTTTACAGCTTTCTCTCACAACTTTTTTTTAGACAAAAACAAGCTCATTTGTAGATCTCAGACTTCAGAAGAACTTTGTTCTCTGTTATTTTCACATTTTTCAAGTTTAAAAGGTGAAATTTAAAGTGTTGAACATCAAGCCATACAATTCAAAAAAAGGGGGTCTTTAGAACAAGAAAGGATCTTTTAATAACTGTCACAGAATGGCAGTTCAGAAGTGTGGCTCTCGCTTCCTAGTCAAATGGTGCTTTCTCTCCACGTTTCATGTGACACCTCCGTTAAGGGGAAATAATGACTTTGTAAGCTGATTCTCTTTGGAAGGAAGAAGGATAAGTCAGTCCCTTCCAATGACAATGTATATCTCTGATCCACTCTGTAGAATCCTTTATTTTTAAATGTCTTACCAAAAAACTAGATTACAAAGCTGCTACACAAAACCTTTCTCATGCTGGGTTCCTGAGAATATACATATGTTACAAAACGAGTTTTTCTGAGATGATCATCATGTCCCTTTCTATTTTTTGCTATTGTGCAAGGGAAAAGGTGTTTTGGTTTCTTGGCTCTTTGACCCTTGCCCAAATAGTTCAAGTATTTTCAATCATTTGAAACTCAAAACTAAAGACTTCTATGCATCTAGCTGTTCCACAGGATTGTTAAGTGAAATATAAAGCAGGCACTTACATGTATTTTAGAAAAGACATTGTCAAACAAAACATTATGGAAATATTAGAGCAAAACAGACAAAAATCACATGCTGATCTGTGCAGATCTGTGTAGCATAAATAAATTCCTTTTTACATCTAAGGGTATGTGATTCTCTAGACATTCAGACTGTCACTCTTGAAAGATATTCAAGGTTATTTATAATGTTTTTTAACTAGCCATAAATTTTCCACTGTGGTTTGTCATTTGGAAAGGTAAATATATTTGCTCAAGTAGGTTTTTAACAACATAAAATTAAATACTATCACTAAATATGTGGAACAAAAGATTATGCATCTAGCATTGAAAGCACCTCTTGCTTCCAAGATTTTTTCAAACATTTAAAGTTTAGATTTATCAATACTTCTTTGAAAGATGAAATAATGTACTTTGTTATAAACAGAAATGGTAAAAGGACAGAAAAAAGACTGTTAGAATATTGAGTAGTACTATGGAAAACACTGCCCTTTGATGTTTTTCTGGGTATTTCCCACACATGCTTCTACAGAGTCTGTTCTGAAAAGTTAAAGTAACAGCAAAAACCATGATAGTAAGAATCTTGGCTGGTTCCACTGTTTCACTTTTCTGTCTGAATGCCCTTTCTGCTCTTTGGAGAGTACTAACTGGATAGCCACTATTCGGTGCCTATTTTTTTCCAGACTGCTTTAACTCTTACCCTTATCAATATTTCACAAGTAATATGAAAACATTTTGATCCTCTTCAATTTCATATTATACAGTCTCTTCAGACATTGAATAATTACTTAGATGGAGATCTCAATGTCAGGAGAGTGACATAGTGTTAATATTGTTTCTGAAAAGTTACGCAGAACTGTAATAAAATATATGATAAAATAGAAAAGTAAAGTAAAATAAAAATCTAAATTAAAAACAAGGCATAATGGACCATATTCTTCGCCATTATAGAACAACACAATTTCCTTACCAAAGGAAATTATCTTTTCATCAGGTGAACATCCAGCTCTCCACCACCAAAAGCACTGAGAGATAAATGAATACATATAAATTTTAAGAAACACTTTTGTTTGAAATGGTTCAGTTAACAAGATTCTTGTTCAGTTCCTTATACTTGCCAGTATGAAACATTCATAGTCTGTAAAATTGTGACATCATTATACGTTTATATATAAGGCTGCATATATTGAGAACATGTTTCATCAATGAAACATTGTTGAGCACTAAAAAATGTACTAGAGCACTTAAATCTTTCCAGCTGGCCTTACTGACACACAGCTCCACAAGGTTTCAAAGTCACAGAACTAGAGAGGGGTTGATGGTCTAGTAACATTCCTGTTATAACTGGATTTCTTAGTACCATATTGATGAAGGTTTAAATATCTCTAACGAATGGAGACTCTACAACCTGGCTGGGCAATCTGCCTATCTTTGGCCTTCCTCAATATTAAAGGGGAAAAAAAAGGTGTTGTGTGTTATTAATACAGAACTTTCTGCATCTCAGTTTTCACTCATTGACTTTTGTACTGTCAATAATATTGCCAAGTTCAATAGATGGGAAGCTTCTAGTAGTTTCTTACAAAAGCCACCCCAGTAGCTCCTGTCACAACCAAAGTCTTGCTGTGCAAATCAGCTTTCACTAACTGTATTAGTTTTGTTTTGGTCCTACAAATGAATTGTGTTTTGCCACATACAAATGCATACGATTTTTAGAGTTGTGATGGTCTGGGAACATTAGAGTAGTCAAGCCCTTGAGGTCTGGACGTTGGGTTTGGGGGGCGGGGGTTGTGGCTGGGTTTTTTGTTTGTTGGTTTATTGCTTTTTTGGGTTTTTGTTTGTTTGTTTTGCTCTCCTTATCAATTCAATCAGGATAAAACAACTTAACAAAATCTTGAAGAAAAACAATACATATAGTGGCCAAGGAAATTATAACTGGTTTCACAGTGTGAGGGCTCTTGAATGGTATGTCTGGTGTTAAAACCAACAGACATTCAACTACTTAGACTTTCTTTTCTTTCTGAGGCTGGAGTCAGCTACGCTATGAAACAGTGAAAGTATCAGTCCCACACTGCCACTAGATGTAATATCAGTATGTAAAGTAAGATGGAATAAGTGGAGAGGGAGGCCTGCGGCAGAAACTGGAAAAAAAAAAAAAAAAGGTGTTGAAGGGAAAAAAATGCAGCAAACCAAAAACAATGATTGTATGTCCAAAATTACAAAGACCATTACCACTGGCTTTAACTCTTGCTGTCAGCAAAAAACGTTGAAATAAAGCAGAAATCAGAAGGACTTTTGCTTTCATTAAGACTGTGTCAAAGGTGATCATCTATACAATTGGGAGCTCTCTGAGTTTACTAGTTTCCTCTGTAGGTCACTCTTTTAGATCTGTTTGCTTGGCAAAGAACATTTGGGCATGGCATGGATCACTGAAGCATGTCATTAGGATATCTGGCTGTTTTGTAGTTATTCACATCTTTAGATAATTTTTTAGATAAAATTATTTGGAACTGTTTAGATTGGCTATTCAGTAACTTACTCAGTAAACAGATGATGAATATGCTGATGACAGATAATAAAACCAGTCCATCAAATAAAATAAGTCTCAATATTATCACAATGTTATTTCCTTCCTTTAACCCTTGATAGTCTGAAAATTTCTGAACAAAGATGTAGTCTCCCATAGGTTAAAACAAAAAACTTGGTGTCCTTAAATCTAACTGCTGCCTTCTAAGCTCTGTCTAATTATGAGTTATTTTTCAGGGAGGATGGATAAGATATAATTACAGATTTTCAATCAAACTCATAACACAGCAAGACAATATAACTCACAAGACAAAATGGATCAGGCATTGGTGTGTTACACTCCTACTTTATGAGTGGGATTAAAAATTATAAAATTAATTATAAATTAAAAATAAGATATCAGTCACTCCCACTGGAAATCATAAAATAACAGTTAAGATACATATTGCATTTTAATAAAACTATGAGCTATGGATATTTTGTTGCTGAATTTAAAATCATATGTTGAAATGGCATATCAGGAATTTTATGGGTGGATGAAAGGTTTTTGTTAGCATCAATCCTGAATATATCTGTGTTAATTTAAAATTATTAAATGTATTTCCTGATTTGAAATAAAATATTTAATCTTCTGGTATTCAAAACTTCTAATTTGTAATTTATAAACTTCCATTTTTTTAACCTAATATCCAGTAGACAAAATATTTTAATCTTGAAAAATTATCCCTGAGAAATATATGTGTACACACATATATTCATATTAGTACTTATCTTAATACTTATATGTGTTTCTTTTTATGTAAGCATAGTATAATATGAAATATGTACACATGAAATAATGTACCATGCTATTTAGGGTACCTTCCACAAAAATTAGTGCTTTCCACATTTTTTTTCACCTACTGGAATTGGTTTTGAATACAAAGTGTGAGTATAATGAAAAAAACTTTAAGAAATATCAATACAAAGGAATGCATTTTTTCCTGGTCTGAAAAGCTGACTTTTTTCTAGTCACCTTTTGTGGTGACTGAAAATACCATGTAAATAGGTGCAAAATCTCCTTCCCTTCCCTATCCAAGTGTAAATTCACACCACATTTGCATTGGCAACACTATAAACCCACCAATTTACTTGACTGCATGTGAGAGGAGATGGGAGAAATCTCCACTAGTTAGTAGCTCCATACAAACTACAAATCACAATTCTGAGCTGCCAGAATATTCAGTCACTCACTGGACAATCTCTGAATCTGTTTCTAACTCCTTTAAAGAGAGTAAATCTAGGAAGGAGGTGCAATGTAATACATGATGTCTCTGAAAGCTAAGCTAAAAGAAGGTCATGTCAGAGACATTCAGTACCAGTGATTTCAATTTATTTGGGGAGAGGAGGTGCTATGCTGAGCTTTTTGCTGTGGTAGCCCTGGCTAGTAATGAGGGACTCAGCACTTTCCCAAGACAGCTGTCAAAGGGCAGGTAAGATCCTGAGACCCTCTGCACAATAAACAATCCAGACTGAAGAATTTTGCAACTTTTTGAGGATCAGGTTCCTTTCCTGCTATTATAAATTCATACATTTGAAACACAGATTGCCCTTTGCAAATAGACCACAGACTCCTGTGAGGCTGTTTCAAGTGAGGAACGTTTCTGTGATTTATCAGAATTCAAGATTAAGTTGTGCTTGTGTTTTGAAGATTGCAAATAGTGGCACAGCCTTTCTAGGAGAGATAAGAAGAGACAGGTAGCAGCACATCTGTATCTAGCTGCCATCACATTATCTTCTTGAATATATCGAGTTATATGTTTTAGTCATTGATACATATCAGTTAATTTACTTAAAATTTAATGAACAAAGACTCAGTACAAGTGTATGTCAATATGTTTATATGTCAAATGTGTCGATATGAAAACATAATTTAATACCTGTATCCTAACAAGTTACAAATACTTCTTTTCGTATTGTATTGAGAAAAATACCTACAATTATACCTGTGTCTAAAGAGGAAGAACAGAAGTAGAGATAATAATGTAAAATCATGGGACTGTGCTGTAAAGATAAAAGAAACTAAAGGATTAAAAAATTAAAATTGAGAAGGGAAATCTCAGTTGAAGTTGGTCAGGATTTCTAGGACTCTCAATATGAATAACCAAAAGCCATTTAAGAGCCAGCCCTTGCACATATTTATCATAATTGGACACAGGCTAGGTAAACTATAATCTGAAATCAGCCTGACTTCAAATAACTTTAATAAATAATGATTGTTTCTGAGATATAATGTGACTAATAGTACATTTTACATAACATTTTCCTTTTAGCTACTCATATATTATTGAAGAAAAGTTATGGCCTTCCTTCCAGTTGAAACCAAAGGGTGATGCATTAGTTCTGGAAGTTGAAGTGGAAAACTTCCTTGGAAGGAAACAGTCTTAAGGTCTATTTCTAAGTAGTTTCAGAAATATGGCTCATATCATTGTCTTCTCTGCTATAAGTATCTGAGCTAATACATCAATTTTCAAGGCCTTTAATACATATGTGCCTTCCCTCAAAGCTAGACTCAAACCCATAACTTGGTTTCGGTAAACAAATGTCAGAAAAACATTTCAGACCTTTGTTTGTTCCTGGCCTATACTTGACTTGCATTAGCAATTAAGGCCCCAAAAGATACAGATCTTTAAAAATATATCGCTATGGCTCATCCAGTCAACAACAGATATATTTGATATAATATTTTGCTCTGTTATTTCCCTCGATGTAGCATTTGCTCCACACTTATAAAAATGCACAGTCAAAATTTTTTTGAAAGAACCTTCCCACTTTTACCTTTTGAGCCTTTTGAGTTCTCCTAGTCTGCTAGGAAAAGAACAGGGCAATAATTGCATGTTAGTTGGGACTAAATTTGTCATCCTGGAATCTCTTTGCCTTCTTGCTCAACTCCTACTTTATGATGAGAAGGGCTTCATTTAAATTTCCACTTTTCTGTGTCTATATACTAATCTCTAAATCATACTGTACTGCTGAGGGTCTTCAGTCCTTCATATTAGAGACCATTTGTCACAAAATATTTTAAATCAAGACATTAATATCCTTAGGGGCATTTCATTCCCCAAAATACTAATTGAAAGGTTTTAAGGTTTTTAAGTGTATACTTTGCATACCAAATTGAACATCCTCTTAAGTAATGTAAGTATTTCCTAAAAATATGTATGATATCTTTAATGTGTGAAATACAATATCCCTGGTGGGGAAAAAAAAGAAAATTAAAGATTACAGTTTATGATTCATAGATTAAACTAAGACTTCGTCCATGTTTCTTTTTATTATTGTAAGTCAAATTTTACAATAACAGGTAGTAACAGCTTGTATATGAATTCTATGTTTCAGTTTAAACACATTGGAAGGGACAATAATGACGTCTATAATAATCAGTTTCTAAGATAAACTGCCTCTGCAAGGAGGACATTGCAAGAACATGGACTTTCATATTGCTGTGCAGAAGCATGCAGCTTTCTCAGTTTAAAGAAGTGAAAACATGGTTTTTTGTCACACTTCTCAGTGCAAGACAAGTTTGGGGAACACAGCCAGTCATCAAGCAAAGATTGTACCACATATGTGACTCTGCTAATCATGCATTGAAGGACCTCTGCCCTGTGCTTGTGACAATTTGCAGTAAAAGGCACAGAGTCTGGCAAATACACACCAAGACTAAATTAGGAATATTTTTTTTCTAAGCATTTTACATGTTGTCCTTTTGAAAGAATAATCAGTGTTCTTGCAGTAAAATGAAGATTGTCTCTAGCTGAAAAGCTGGAGATCATTCAAGATCAGTGCAACTAGCTTTCTGGAACAGCATTAATAGAAATTTACCTTTATATGGGTTGCCTCCCAAGACACTTGGAATAGGTTAACTAATTTCAGGGGGAAAGGATAAGTAGCTATTTTCTCCCATAAAAGTCTCATTTATTTTTAGTTAGCTGAGGCATGAAAAAAGTGAGTTAATATTGAAAATACAAATGTTTATTATTTATTTTTGTTATAATATTTTGAAAGAAATTTCAGTAATCATAATGGCAGTGCAAATGCGACAATTATTACAGTTAGTTTGGGGTCAAAAATATTTCTGAACAAACTAAAGGAAAAGGCATTTAGAAGATAAAATCTTATACCTTCATTTTACTTTGCAAATTATTGCATAGTTTTCCCACATTCCCCCAGTCTGTTGCAATTAAATTTTAGCAGGTAATCCACAAGAACAGTCGTCACATTATTTGTTCAGTTTCTCTGGATTAAAGAAAAACACCTTAAGTGAGAAGACAAGAGTTTAGTGTGAGTCAAACTATGGTGCTAGCAGCCTGAGAATTATTTATTTAGTAATGATACCAAGAGTTATAGTCAACATTTTCCAATTATAGCATCTCATTTATACTTTATACCATTTCTCTGGGTTCTAATGTCAACGGGAAATCAGTCTTTTTCAGGAAGAAGCTGGGGATGTAGAAAGTCAGATCAGTGCATTTCAGAAATGTGAGTTCTCATTGGAGGAGTGTGGTACTGGAGGGGTGTCTTCCTCCTCCTCACTTCACATGTTTCCCAACACTGTCTGCTTACCGGGCATTTCTTCAATGGTTCCCAGTTCCACATTATAGTCAAATTTGCGTGTGAAGGAGACTTATCCTTACATTATCCTTATCCTTACATTATCCTTACATTTAAAATTGGTTGCACACATATCCAAAGGTTATTCTCCTTTAATAAACCACTAATTACCATCTGTGCCTTGTGCTTATAGACCTGCTGTTTCTGCTAGCATTTCTGAAACCTTAGCTTTGAGCTAATGCTTGTATTTTGAGGTCTCTGTTGCCATGCCTTTTCTCTCTAACAGCCTTGAGATGTGGCTCCTCAGTGAATGGTTTCAATATAAAAACTTTTATGACAATTCTGTTTTATTTTAGTGTAAATTGACAATTAATATATCTTGGATTTTTAATATTTTTATTGCAGAATAGTTTATTTTTATTAGAGATTAACACTGGAGAACAGATTTTACCTTAAGATAAATTGTTGTTACTATTATGCTGTCTGAAATTTAGTTCAGAATTTTATTACACATCTACTGTCTGGTTAAGTGTCAATCTCACTTAAGATTGTTCTATTGGTCAGCATATTTTAAAAAACTTTAAACATCAAAATGGAAACCAAACTGAAGAAAATGAAAATGCAATTAAAAGCAAATATAAAAAATAAAAAAGTTTTAAAAACACTTCCTTTTTTTCCAATTGTGAGATCACATCTCCTGTCAGAACCTTAGCACAGAATAGGAAGGTTTTAGTTTCTTTGAAGCATCAAGGTTTCAATATTTCTGTCTTTGACCAAAAAGAAATATGAAAATATATTTCTCAGATCACCATCAGATTAAGTGTTTAAAGAAGTATTGTTTTTCCCTGGATAACTTTTCACTGTACATATCCTATGTAGAGTTAGGGATTTAATCCAACTTGTTTTATGTGCAGTTAGAAGAAAAGTATGAAGAAAAGGTCTCAAAGCATTTGTTAAAAACATAAGAAACACCCCCCCCGCTTTAAAAAGGGAAGAGTCACCATTATTTTTGCACTGACTTAAATATCTTTCTACTGATCTATATTAAAATTCTCTTCACTCTTACAGGTGATAGTCAGATCCTTTAGTTATTTCCCATATGTATGTGTATCATTTCTTTCTGTTTGTAACTCACAGTGTGTTACTTTTTTCTTTGCATAATCTTAACTATCTAAATTTTCACTAACCTACATGTAATCTTGCCTAGACAATAATTTCACATTAATTCATGCTAATGTATGCATATGCAGAACTTGAATTTAGCGGGATTTGAACTGTTATACTAATTATATGGGACTTGGATCCCAAATCATGAACTGTTCACATTCTGTACTTAGATTATTTGCATACCATGTCTATGTAAACGCTGTGGGTTTAGAGCAGGACAGTATAACACAAAAAAGGACTAAGACTTTTTTTAAAATAAGGTGACTTCTTCTTTCTTTAAATATAAAAAAAATCATATAATTATTATTCCTGCTTAATCATATGAAAATATTAATGTCATTTAGTGTTAATTATATGGGCTCGGTAGACTCACATAATTGCCTTAGTCACAGCTTTTTCCCCCCAGAGGTAATTAAAATTGTCTTGATTGCAATTTGCTCACAATAGTAAGATTCAACCTGGAGTCGATTAGAAGAGTCCTCTTTTAAATACTGCACAACTGTCACAGACATGAATGAAATTTAAATATAGGCTTCCACATGGCCTAGATATTGTAAGACTGTGCGGTTAATTTACTCTTTGATTGGTGCATGGGGTGACCAGTAATTAAAAAATCTTGGCCATATGGCTGGGATTTAAAGTTTATAATATAAGTCAGCTTGTAAAGTAAATGAGGAAAGGACTTTTCAGGCTGAATAAAAGGTGTTTGTTTTATCTACTCTGTGAAGCTGCAAGCATCAACTACCATTAGCAAATCCTCTTTGTTAGAACTTTTGGTGTCTAAAGAGGCCCTCTTACCCCTGTAGTGGAAACTGAACATAAGCACAGTCAAAAAAATATTTCATAGAAAATATAATTTACATTAGCAAAACGTTGAGAATTAAAATCTTCCCCTGAACTGTTAAGCATTCTACTGTTTCAATGGAACTACACATATAAAAATTTTAAAATTAAGCTACCATATTGTATTTTTTTAAAATTCCATCATAGTTAAGTCCTTTGACACTACTAAAAACCAAAGAAATTGTCCTTCTAGTTTGTCTGGAATCCTTTGCTGGTTTGTGGGAAGCCTTAATTTTTCATAGGAGAGAGTGAACTCTACTATATTTCAGTGGCAGGACTTCTGTAATTTAGTGTGGTACTCAAATGAGGCAGCATCTGTACAAAAGGCAGAATACACACATTTCACATTTGTTCATTACTTAGTGTATACCAAAGTCTTGAAGAATAATATTAAATATCTGTAATTACATAAATTGTTGTCATCAGTAACAAGTCCAAAGCTATATTTAATTTTAGCATTCTCAGGAAGAGATAAGAAAATAAGATATGCAGTCATTAAAATTCTATAAATTCAGACTGACTCACACTTTATCACTCTTCAATAAATGAGCTACATAATCACATATTTAAAAGGAAAAATTACTCTTAACCTGTCAATAAGGAAATACATATTATGGTCATGCCGAAGAATTAAACCAGGAAAGATAGCTGTAAATGTAGATCTTTCATTTTTTGAATTATGAAAGAAACTTTATTTCTTATGATCATAATCATGGAAAGATTTATGTTAAAAAGACTAGATACAGCTTAGCTATACAATGATAAAGGGAATGCTTCCTTTGTGACTACCCTGTAAAAAGAAATACCAGCAGTTGTGCAAAGCATTTGACACTGTCTCACACAACATACTTGTTTCTAAACTGGAGATGTAGATTTAATGGTAGACCAGCCACCAGTGGATAAAATACTGCTTGAATCACCACATTTAAAAGAGTGTCAACAAGTCAATATCCAACTGAAAAGCAGCCACAAGTTATAATTCTTCATCAGTATAGGGCCCAGCATCTTTTAATATCCTTGCTGTCAACATGGACAATGAGATTGAGGATGCAAGTTTGCTAATGTCACCAAGATGTTCAGCACCGCCAGAATGCTGGAGGGCAGTGCTGTCATCCAGAGGAACCTTGGCAGACTTGAGAAGTGGGCTTGTGTGAAATGAAACTCGTGAAGTTCATTAAGATCAATTGGAAAGTCCTGCACATGGGTAAGGGCAAACCCAAGCACAAAAAAAGGCTGGGTGGAGAATGGATCGAGAGCTGCCCTGGGAAGAAGGGCTTGGATGTGTTCATGAACAAGAAGCTCCACATCACCCAGCAATGTGAGGTCATAGCCTAGGAAGCCAATTACATCCTGAGCTTCATGAAGGGAAAAACTGCCAGCAGGTCGAGGGAGGTGATTCTGCTCCTCTACTCCACTGTTCTTAGATTTCCACCTGGAGTCCAGCTCGAGAGCCCTCAACATAAGAAAGATAGTGATCTGTTGGAGTAAGTCTGTGGAAGAGCTGCTAAGATCACAGGGTTGGATCACCTCTTCTATGAAGACATGTTAAGATAGCTGAGGTTCTTCAGCATGGAGTAGAGAAGGCTTTGGGAAGAACCTTCCAGTACCTAATGAGGAATTGTAAGAAGGTTGGAGAGGGACTTTTCACAAGGGCAGGTAGTCATATGATATGAGCCTGACATTGGTCTGAACTTATGCTTCAGGCTCTGCCAGTGTCTGTGTGAAAGGCAGACAAGCAACTTTCTCATGTTAGCCTGAGAAATCTAAAGGAGGAATTCAAACAAACCTTGGGAAGTAAGAAACCATCCACAGGTGGTGTTTTTCCAACATGTTTACTGGAAAGAAATGTTTACTAAAGGGTGTACACGCTGAATAACCAATCATGTTCTTTGTACTGAACTACTCTATAAAAGTAGAATTTAGAAGAATAAAGTTTGCTCTCATCTTTACCATCATGGAGAGTCATGTTGTTATTTCTGTGCCATCTGAAAATCATAACAACAATATGACAAAGCAGAGTGGTATTAGGCTGAACAAGAGAAGGCTTAAATTGCATACTAGGAAGAAATTCTTTACTCTGACAGTGGTGAGGAACTGGAGCAGGTTGACCAGTAAGTTTGTGAGCTCCCCACTATTGAAGGTGTTCAAGACTAGCCTGGATGGGTCTCTGAGAAACCTGGTCTAGTGTAAGGTAGGTTGGAACAAGATGGTCTTTAAGGTCCCTTCCAGCCCAAATCATATGATTCTATGATCCTATGATTCTAAAACTCTCTAAACTTTCTCATTAAGGGAAAGAAAAGGGGGAAAGTATTCATACATATCCATATTCTGCTTGTATATATGTACCAATACATACTGGTACCAATAACTTAGGTGATAAATGCATACATATACATACACATACACGTACATATACCTTAAATATAAAACATATGGACGTATGTAACAAAAATTTCACATACACATGTGTATGTACAGATATACATGGAAGTATGTGTATATGTATATGTATAGTATATGTATATGTATCGTTTTTTATGTACACACATGGCCTTAAATTCTCTTCTTTTTCAGGCGAAGACATTTATATTTTGTTATTAATTTTACTGTTTAGGAAATAGACCTAATTATTACATGTCTAAGAACTCAGATCTTATTTCCCATAGTGACATAGTTTTCTTTGGTTTGATGGTTTGGGGTTTGTTGGTTTCTTTCTTTTGTTTTGTTCTTGTTGCTTTAAATTCCATTTTGTTTTACCACTATAGTGTAACTATGTTTTGCTTCACAAGCTTTTGTGAAATATCTTTTATTTAAGTTAACACATGTTTTGCATTACTTTTTATTGGCATAGACTGTTTGGAAAGCTCTTTCTTTCTTCTCAGGATAAAATTGAATACTCAATTAAAAATACATACAGTGTAATCTATTGTTGCAGAGCTTCAGGATCTGGTGTCTTGGCTTTTTACTATTTTCCCATCCTCCAATACTATTTTCCCATCCTCCAATACTATTTTGTGCAGTTATACTGATGTGGTGAGCTATCTGTATGGCCAGTTAAGACAAAAGCTTGTCCCTGCTTGCTCCCAGACCATTCTATGAGAAACCCAGATGTTAAGTGATCATTAATAGGATCACATTTTCTTCTGTTCAGGTTTTGGATAATAGGTTTAAGGGCAAATAAAATCATCTTCAATAAAAATGAATGGAATATTGCCTGTAAAAGATTATATATGTATGTGCAAGTGGTGTTCATATATTGTTCATATGGTGTTCATATACTGGAGGGCCTTCTTTACTTGTTAATTTGTTTCTTCATAGTAGGGTATACACAACCTCTGTCATATTTAAGTGTTTAATGATTAGGTTAATGTCTGTTCATATGGTACATCTTGATTCAAGTCCAGATTTAAAGGTGTATTACACCCTGAGAGTTCCCATATGGTAGAAAAAAAGGCATTTCAATCCTTAAATGCAATTCTACAGACTACATATCTATTTAATAAGCAGGTATCTGGGTCTAAAATTTGGACCTGGTGGAGACTACTCTGCATGAAGAAATCTGATATTGAAATTGCAAGAAGTAAGTCTTTATAAAGCAGGTTTTCCACAGTAAATTTTGAGAGTAAACAGACTACACTGCATTTTCCCCAGCATAGGAGTAACTACAATTCTTTCTGTAGCAAGAAAAGATGAAAACATTTTACCTTTGAGAAACAAGAGCACCTGTGACCGTGAACTGGCAGTACTTTGAATGTACTTGTACCTTGATGATTAGCTCTTTCCTCTACAATATTCAGGAGACAAAATAGCATCTTCCCAAATATCTGATAACTATGAAACTTTGCAAACTTCAATCAAAATTCAGATTTTGAATCTTTGTTGGATGTTTTGTTGGCTTTTTTTTTTACTTCAACTCAAAGTCACATTGGTTTCTAAAAGCTTTCTTAACTTTCCATAAGCTCTGTAAGAGAAGTTTTATTAATCACAGACATTAATGTCAATGAATTTTCACAAGCCAACTACTGAAACAGTAACACGTACTGCTAGTGCCAGAAGACACTGATTTTCTCTGTGAGCTGTACGATCAATATCACCAAAAATATTTGCCATTTAAATGATGCTAAACAAAGCAGTACACTGCACATTGTTAGACATCTTGTTAACTTTAGAGGCATGCTAAACTTGTGATAAACTCAAAAACAGTAGAAAGTCACTCATTAAATCTCCATCAAAAACTCATAATTGAAAGACTACAAGATAAGTTTTCTCTTGTTTATTAAGATGCTTGAAGGAATCATTAAGAATAGGATTTCTCCTAAAGAGAGGGATCAATAAGAGTTGGTCTGGCATAAGATATAAACTGATTGGACCACAACTACTTTCTTCCTTTGCAAATGCTTACTGAGAGAATTATTCCCTGTATACAACACCATAGTGACTCCAGAAAATTTAAAAGGTCTAAACACTGAAAATTACCAGATGCTATATCAAGATGGTATTTTTTTCTATTCTGTCCTCAATGCTTCATGTGTCATTTTTCTTTTCATAAAACATCCATTGTATATAAAAATTATATTTTTACATAAATCTAACCAATAGTGAGATCAGAAATTTCTCTTTCAGAAGGAAGAATCACGATAGATCAACTAGAAATTTCCTACATATATAGTTTCTGAACGAAATTGATTTCCATATAATAATCAAATGTTTCCATACAAAAAATAAGATTTTCATCAATTTGCTGGATGACACAAGTTCTGCATGTGTACATTGCCAAAAATTCAAGTTTTCAAAACTCTCTGGTATTCAGCATAATTTTGCTTTTCCCTTCCCCTACCAACTCCTCACCATCCGAAGGGTATTTAAAAAACCAGTAAGAACATTTTGCATTTAACAAGACTATCTGTCTCAAGTTTGGAACTAGAGCTAGATAGTTTTTCTGGTTTATTTTCCCAAATAGCTGAGCCTGACACAGGCAGGAAGCAAAGAAATTTTCACATCAAGTGATTAAAGCTTAGAAAAATTGGAAAGAGTAAGAAACAGGATTTTTCATGGAAAGCATTAGGTAATTTTAAGATATATATTAGTGACAGTTCTTTCATATTAAAGTGTTTATTTTGTCTCAGATTATGTATTTTAAAGTTTCTTCTGAACAGTTTTATCAGATGACAGAAAACTTTTTTTGTCAGAGAACTATTATTTCTTTTGAAAAGTTTCATCTCTGTATATAGCAGTCATAAGCATGGTCCTTTCTACATTTCAGTGTTACTTTTAAAGCAAAGATTATGCCAGTGGGCCATATAAACTGAATTTCTTATGGATTTACTGTCAGTGTAACTTCAAAGACTGTTTACATGAAGGTCATTGGGTGACACTAAGTATCTTTCAAATGGTAGCTAAAAAATATTTTCCCGAGAAAGTACTGCTATTGGCGATTGGAATGCTCTCCCCTGCCAAAACACAAACATATTCCTAACTACTCACACACCTGCTGCAAAAAGACTGTAGTGAGGTAGCCAAATTAGAGGTGTAGAAAATCTTGGGCAGATTCTTTGAGTGATTATCAGTTTAAAATTGGAATTTTACTAAGATTTTCACAGATACTTGTGGTATCCTGGGATAAAAAGTTATGTTCTGACTGCTCTGGTTAAATGCAGTTGGATTTTTTGCCATGCATCTTGCACAGGAAAACATAGTTTATGCTACTTCCGTCTCCATTGAAAAATGCTCATCAGTTTAGTTTACAAAAAAAAAATTGCATGGATGATATGTAGTAATCTCATTTTATTGACAAGGTGGTGTTCAGTCAAAGGTTGGAATAGATAATCTTGGAGGTCTTTCCCAGCCTAATGATTCTATGAATAGGATCAGTGAATACTCACTGATTGGCTAACATTTTAAGTTGCATTATGCATGACTGTGATGAAAATGCTTTATGGCTTATGTAAGTTTCCTTTTAGACTTCAAGAATAAATCCTCTTGAGGTCAGATTGTACTGCAATACTTGGTATTAATTCAGTTTTGGACATACCCAAGGAAGATAATCAAAACAAAAGGGTTTTCCTTCAGTATTTTTAGCAGATTGTTGTTCATTCTTTGCAAAGGGAATGAAATATATTATTCACTTTTATCATCATGCTAGCTTTCCTTTAAATAAAAAACATCTTGATTTTAATTGAGACTGATTAAACTGATTTTCTATTCTATCATTCCAGATCTTCAGAAAGGCCTTGCAGAGAGACCTAAACAAATAAGAGCACTGGACAGTCACCAACTGTATGAAATTTAACAAAAACAAGAGTCAGATTCCACATCTGAGATGTGGAAATCCTGAATGTATGGACATTCTGAGCAATGAGAGGCTGAAGAACAGCCCTGCAAAATGAGATCTTGGGGTCCTGGTCAGTGGCAAGTTGGACATGAGCCAGCAGTGCCCTGTCCTGGGGTGCATCAGGCACAGCATCACCAGCCAGGCAAGGGAGGGGATTGTCCTGCTCTGCTCTGAGCTGGGGCAGCCTCACCTCCAGTGCTGGGGGATGGTTTGGGCACCACAATAAAATAAAGATATAAAGTTATTTGAAAATGTCCAGAAAATGGCTATGAAGGGGATGAAGGTCTGTGGGGGAAGCCATACAAGGAGCTGGTATCACTTGACTTGTTCAGTCTATAGAGGAGGCTGAGAGCAATCCTCATCATGGTGCAGTTTCCTCCTGAAGGGGAAGAGAGGGTTCTGTGCTGGTCTCTTCTCTTTGGTGATTGGTGACAGGACTTAAGAGAATGGCATGAGACAGTGTCAGTGGAATTTTAGGTTGGATGTTAGGAAAAAGTTCTACACCCAGAGGGTGACTGGGCACTGGAGCAGAGTCCCCAGGGAAGTAGTCACAGCTCCAAGCTGAGACAGTTCAAGGAGTGTATGTGCAATGCTCTCAGGCACAATGGGTTCTCGGGGTGGTTATGTGCAGAGCTAGGAGCTGGACTTCAGTGATTCTTGTAGGCCCCTTCCAGCTGAGAATATTCTATGATTTTATGATCTTAAGAGTTCTCTTCTACAGAAGCAAAAAGAAATGCAAAGTAGAAACAAAATAATTTACTGTACACAAGGAAGTGAGAACTCATCTCTTAGAGAGAGTAAGATTATAGTTTAAAGGAATGAAACAATCTCTGTCCAGATTATTTTAGATAGTGCTTTAAAATGTAATGTCTCCCATTATCTCTTTTTTTTTTACTGACAAGTGATGAACTATGATGAGCAAAAGTTCACCAGTAAATCAGAAAATCTTAAAATAATACCACTTTTATTTAACATACCCATATTTTCTTATTTCACAGCAATTGTCTTTCAACTGAAATTGAACACTGCACTATTTTTAAAAGAATCTAAA
Source organism: Prinia subflava (assembly GCF_021018805.1). Classification (NCBI taxonomy): domain Eukaryota; kingdom Metazoa; phylum Chordata; class Aves; order Passeriformes; family Cisticolidae; genus Prinia; species Prinia subflava. The sequence goes on along the minus strand of NC_086283.1, from coordinate 72,918,541 downwards.
ATAACCCCAGGAAATATGTAGATCAAATTTTTTCACTTGTGACAGTTCAATACTTAGTCTTCAACATTCTCCCAAGGGAAAGTGGAGGAGCAGATACCAATCTATTCTCTCTTGTAACTAGTGACAGGACTGGAGGAAACAGCACAAAGCTGAGGTGGGGAAGGTTTAGGTTGGAAATTAGAGTTGGGCACTGATGGTACTCTTAGGCTTATGGTGTGACTCCTGGTGATGGTGTTGTGCAGGGACAGGGGTTGGATTCAATGATCCTTGTGGGTCCCTTCCATCTCAGTTTATTCCGCTACTCTATGATTTGATTATATTTTTTCTGAGTTTTAGCAAATTCAGCAAAATAGAGAATTCAGTACCTGGGAACCTCCATGCTTTTTTATTTAAAATTGTTCAATAAGGTTTTCTAGTTAAATTTCTAGGTTATATAAAACCTTGAGTAAGAATTTGCTCTGAAACTTCATCAGAGTAGGTTTTTTGTCCCAGGAGACACAGTAAACAGGCACATCTTTTACCCTACTTCACTTTCTTTCCTTGTTCTCAGGAAGTAGAAATGGATTGCTCTACCACTGTGGTATAGTCCACCAATAAATTGCTGTTCTTCACCTGAGTATTAACACAGATGTTATAAAGCAACTCAGAAGGATGACAGCGGTAATCAAGGTTTTGCCCATTACCTACCCACTCCCCACAGAAAGAGGCATATAGATAGGGAGTTGGTTCTGGACTCAGTCTCACTTTTAACAATTTTCTTCCTGCATTTCCTATCCTATACTACAACAGACATTTTTTAAATTCCTTGACCACATAATTTACCTCATAAGAGCAAAAATTATTAAGATAAATATTGTGTATTTTCAATGATTTTTCAACGTACAATGAAATTAGAAACTAAAGTGGGAGGAGGGGGATGTGTATTTACATGTAAAGAGTACCTATTTCCTGTGAGCTGTGGTTTTATGGGGAGAGATAAGAGTGGATAGGATGTAGAAAAATTATTGGATCATGACTATTAAATTCAATTCAATTGAACAAGAGCAGGTGCAGTATCAAAATGTAGCAGAGATGAATCAGTTTCTTCCAGTAAAGGAGTTTAATTTTCTTGTGGATTTTGAGTTTATCAGACATGACCACTTATCTTCTGAGAAGTGCTTGAAATTATTTAAATTTCCCATGTGGGAATAGGAAATAAAAAAGTATCCTCTGTATACAGTTTGCCAGAGAACCTATGTATGAAACACATTATTGACACATTGAAAGGAATTGTAGGATAAATTGTGGACATATCCTAAAAAAAGACATAGGTGGAAATTTTTTCATCCTTATATGAAATGTGATGAGAGAAGGCATATGAGCTGTGTGAAAATATCCACTCTTATACATCATGTTTCAAGTCATCTGAGAGCTAGGTGTTCCAGCACTTTTGAATTGGAAAAATATATGAGCTGCAAAATGCTGTTTATATCACCAGCAAGCTTGAGAGAATAAGTCCCTCTGGGCTTCTGTGTTGCAGATAAGAAGGTGTCATTTAATAGCAGACTTTCACCTTCAAATTGAAAACGAGAAGGAAAAAGACAGATGACATCAGTGAGAAAAACAAAGATAAAAGATTTGTATTGTACTTCATTGTTCTTCTTACATCACTTTAGGACCCTAAGGCATTAATAAGAAAAGGTTCCTGTTCTGCCTGCTCTGTGCAAACAATTTAGGAAGTGTCCAAACTTTTGGAAGTTTCCACAAAGGAAGCTTCTTTGGGCCTTCTCTTGCTCTTTGACTCTCTTTTGTTTCTCTTTGATTCTTCCTTTGTTAAACATATTTACTTAAAAAACCTAATAAATGTTGGTTGGGGTTTTTTTCATACCTTCTAACTGAAAACAGATTTTAGCAAGGAGAATAATTACGTACTTGAAATTCTACTACTCAGGAGACTAATCTGAAGAATCTTTTGTTGCTTGAACTCCTATCTGCTAAGACAGCAATTAAGAAAAATGGGTCATTTCAGGCTTCAAGAAAGCAAAAGAAGGAAATCCCAAAGAAGTTTCCATTTTGCACTGATTTGCATAACTGACTAGGTGTATTCCAGGAACTGCTCTTAGAATTTTTTCCCAAAGGACTTCTTAGCTCCAATCTACTGGAATGAATAGTGACTGAGCTTCACTTATTAATTCCTTTTTTCAATAATTTAAATTTGAAATTATTGAAGAAAAGAGTCATGCAGGCTCTCCTTAAAATCAATAGAGAGAAATGGGCTTTTCATGTGCTCTGTTCTAGTTAGTGGTCTAAAGTCCATTTATTGGCAATAAAGAGAAACTGGCACTTCAGGATTGCAATTCATTTAATCCTGATGTAGATATCTGACAAAGATAAATTACTTCCTCAGAATGTGTTACTCTATACTTGAAGTTGTATTACTTTAACCTGACTAAAAAGAGGTACTGATTTCACCTGTGGGTATCAAATTTGTAGATTTTGAATTTTAGGGATATCACGACCTTTTAGTTTTGTGAATCACAGAAAAATATTCTTCCACTTAACATACTTCCACAAAACATAATATTACAGTTTTTCTTGTTTCACAGAAGTAGTTTTCTTCTGTGATATTGCTATTGGTAGAGAAAAGGATAAAGATTTTGTGAATGTTTTGCAATAAGCAGTCTTTTGCAATAAGCAGTTTCTAAGCAGTTTTTAAAAGCATTAAATCCTATACATTTCTAATAAAAGTGTCACATGGAAAGGGGAGTTCACTACTGAAGAACCTTTCCCTTCAGCATTATCTCACCATGTTTCTCTCTGTGAAAGTGTATTCAGCTTCTGTGTTAAATTGATTTCTGCTAAAGACAGAAGGAACACAGCAGAAACTTATGGATTTCATCAGGGTGCTTTCACTTCTTTTGCAAATAAAATTCAAGTGTAGAAATACAACAGCAACCTGTGACAATTTTCTTCAATGTTCATGCTCTGATTTAACTAACTCTTTTATTTCTTTTTTGGTATCAATTTACCTATCGTAGCAAAAGTCTTCATAGTGCCAAGTCTTCGTAATGCCAATGGAGTACAAAACATGAGCAGTATTTCATAGAGGTAGAAAAAAATGTACTGCAGTTTTGACTTAAAATATGACAACAACACATTTGTGTAGTCATTTCAAATGACTTTAAATGTTTCCCTGTGAAAATCTGAATTTCAATAAAAAATTATTACTAACTTTAAATAAATATTCCATGATATGTGGCTATTTCCAGTATTTTTACGGAAAATGAAAAAAGAAAAAAAACCAGAAAAAAGACAAAAGAAAAAAAAAAAAGAAAAAAGAAAAAAAGAAAAGATGTTGAAGCAGAATGGTGGTACAGAAGAAAATGTGACAAAATCATTTTAAAATAACATAGATAATTCTAGAACTCATCAATACATAAATTTTCTGAATAGTCTTGAAATTCAGATTATTCTTTTCAATGCATTTTGTTATAATTTTTAAGAAATCAGGGTTAGTTTGTATTATTTGCCTTCCAGTTTCTTCAAGAAATAACACTTCTCAGGTGATTGGGGGTTTTCTGTATCACAGTATGCTTGCTGTCTTTCCCTAAGTCAGGGAAGCTTTAATATCACTATTTTATTTCAAGTTATTCTTCTCCCTTGTATGCAAATGATTCATTTCTTGAGAAAGGTGTCCAGGAATAGCCTGCAAGCTATATATGCTATGTCTAAGACTTTCTGCTTTAAATTTCAGCCTTTCATAAAGAGTATTTTCTCATATACTAAAAAGCTGTTATTTTAAATTTCAGCATCTCATTCCTGTGCCCTTGAGTAGTCACAACCCATCAAGGAGTTTTTTGTGTTTTCAAGAGAGGATGATTACAGCACTATAAAGCAATGATATTTATTGAATGTGCTTCCTGAATACACTCACATTGTTTCCAGCTCATTATTTGTAGCATACAAATTTCTCTGTTCCCTCTCCTTAAGTATTCCTATTCACTTGCTGTACTTTCTTTCTCCACTGTGTTTCTCTATCAAATTTTCATTGGCCGGTTGGCTAAATTGCTAACGCTGTTAAGGAATTTCATTTCGGAGACAAAATAACAGACTCTGATGAGCCAGTTCAGCTGGTTGTGTGAGGGTTTCTTGTGCCATTTCCATCAAAATGGACTTCATTAGAGAAGATCTACTATTTCTATTTTTTAGGCTAAGCTGGTTTGTTTTGACAGACATGGGTTTGTAAGTGACATATAAGCAACACAGACCACAGATTGGAAGACAGGACAGATAAGAAGGCAAATCAGATCCTGAGGAACAACTGGGGCATTAATTGTTTCAAATATGGATGTTCAGTTGTTGTCTCATGTTAAAAACAGTATAAATCAATGCCAGAAAGAAAAAAGAATTATTTTTAATCAATTACATTTGTCAGTTACAACATCTGTATCTTTGACATGGTTTCCATATACCCATTTGACATTTTTCTTTCTAAGCAGTATTTTTCTGAGTTTTTTCAGCCAGACTAAGTATTTTGAGCCCCAATTTCTTCTCTGAGCGCTGCACTGCAAATGAGAACACAGTCTCAGCCCCCTGCCTCAACACAGAGGCTGCCCCACCACACAGCAAGTAGGGCCAGACCAGACTGCCACCATCAGACAGGTCCAAGCTCTGACCAAGTGTGTCTGGTGCACAGCCAGACAGTGACTGGCTTTGCTTGGGACACAGACACTAGGCAAGGCTCTGGGCCCCAGTGCAACTCTCAAGTCCCAGGGAAGGCTAATCATGCAGCTCAGTCTTGCAAGTCCACTGTTCTGAAAGAAATCTCATCCAAAATTAACAAGCTTCATTGTATCAGAGGTGACATAAAGTTTAGGTAGTCACACCCTCAGTGCATGGAGAACATTGTAGAGATTACTGATGTAAAGAAGGCTCTGACACATATAATTTAAAACCACCCTGAACTCTTTTTAGGAGCTGCCTGTTTTCTGGAGTCTTCTCCTTTACCGTTCCTGGGGTATTCCCTCTCTCTCTCTCTCTATCTCTCACTCTCCACATATATATAAAATGGAAAAAATATTACTTTGATAAATGGAGACAGTAGATTACTAGGGAAAGCTGTATCTGCAAGATGTTTCATGAAAAAAATAAATAGATTAAAGCATTTGTATATTTTCCTCTTCTTTTCCTATAAGCTGCTCAATTTTTCAAGAAGATTAACTTTTCTTACACAAAAAAAAGTTGCAGTCATGACACCATTGACAGTCATTATGGCATTTCCTATGTCAAATACCAAAATGTTTGGCATACCAATGGCAGTAGGTTAAAAAGGTTATAACTCAGGGTCACTTTGGTAAGAAATCTGAAGATGTGATTTGTGAACAAGTTAAAGTGAAGGCCTCAGTTACATGTCCCTTTTCATAAAAGCTTCATTGTCACACAGAGTACACTATGCCTAGACAAAATTAACAAACTGAAGCACCTTAATTCAAGTAAAAGAAAAGTTTTTATGTACAGACATTGAGAGAGTATCAGCTGAAAATATATTTCCATACAAGAGATACAAATGAGAGAAGGCATGTGTAGGACACACATACTAAACTTCTCATTAGATGATTTCCACTGTCACAATAAAGTGGAACCAATGGGTATGTCTTGTATTTTGCTGAAGGTGTGAAATCTTCGAATGTAATAAAGCTTCAACCAAGAACATGTCTTAATGAGTGGCCTTTGATGTCATAAGAGGGGGAACATTAAATACTTAATGCTAAATGTTATTAAGACAAGATTTTAGCACAGATTTCAAACTACACCTAAGTGGTATTCACAGCATTTGCTGAGAATTGACACCATTTTTCACAGCATTTTATGTATTGGCAAAAGTGTAAATATACTGTTGAGAGCTTTGGTGCTAAAATACAGCACATCTAAAAATTTCTAGCTTACATACATTTCAGGCTTTTACTCCACATCAGGAAACAAGAATGGGTCTATACCAGCCTCAACCACTCTTAGCTGCAGAAGCAACTTCTGGTTTTATATCCATGAGTGTATATGCACATATATGAGTCCACATACAAACATTATAAAAACATTTCCTCGGAAACATGTGACAATAATAGTGGTCACACCTTGTCATTTGCACACTATGTTGAAAAAACCAGGGTGTGACTGACCTGAAAGAACTGCTTATGTAAGAAGCTGAAATGTCTGTGTGGAAAATGGATGCTTATGTTAAATCAGCATTTAAACAGCACGGGCTATCAGAGAACCAGCTGAAGATGTAATAATTTGTTGGTTACTGCTGTTTTTATCAAATCTCTTGTGTCACGATAAGCTTCTAGTTAAACAGACTATGCACCACAAAGAACTTCTAAATTATTGTAAATTCAAAACATGGAACAATACTCTTGAAATAATATATTTTAGGTTTTGTACATTTGATGCCTAGTTGCATCCAGATTAATCATTTACAAGAATTAATTTTAATTTTCATCTTTTCAAATATTTGTTCCTCATCAATTCATTTAGAAAGAAAAAGAATATAGGTTGCAATAAGTTCTTTATGGTGAAGTATATTCACAATCCCCAAATAACTGCTTTTCTGGAAGCAAAGTACCTTCTTCTGGATCTAGCCAGCATGTACCAAAGCCATGCAATGATCTGATCTTTTGAGAAGCTAGGTCAGCAAGAGTATTTCTTTCTAACTGTTCATCTTATGCAGCTGTTAAATATCCCATAAGCACAATGTCCATTGTCAGCATGTTTAAGTAGGTTATGTCAATTGCCGCTTAAATTCCAACAAGCATAAATGATGCCAAAATCCTGGCCCTTTTAAAGAAAAACTCAAAATATTGGTAAGGTTTGAGTCTGTTTTCTACAATCACAGCAACACATCAATAAACATGAGGTTAAAGCAGGTTTCTCAAAATCAGATTTTTGATGTTTCACTCAATCCTCCACAGCACTGCCAGGCTGTTTCTTCAATAAGTGTTGGAGGAAAGTGAGAAGACTGTGGGGAATGTGCATGTGCAAATGTGTGTTGGGGGAAGGAAAGAAATCATAACCTGTGCATTAGCATAAATAAGCTTAGAAAAAATATGCAACACCCTCCTTGAAACATGCAACACTCTTCTTTCACTCCTGCCAGCATGGGGCTAGGAGCTGCCACTCAGGAGAGTCAGGAAGAAGCTCAAGCTGCTGACAGGATAGAACAATTCACAGCAACTGATGAGCTCCTGGTGTCTTCAAGGAACCAGTGTGGGCTTCTAACTTTTGCAAGAGAGTCAATAAATCTCAGCCACCCACCAAGGAATACTTGAAGTAAAGAGTATTTGAATTAACTAAATTTAATTTTGTCTTAATTTGCTAGAGTTGAAGAAAAATAGCGTGGTAACAGGGAAGCTTTAAATCTGCAGAGATGCAACAGAACTGTGGTGATTAATCTTAGATGAAATGCTTTTTTATTTGGACTTTCATGTACTTCAAACCATAACCTGCTTTTCAGTATTATTTGGACATATTCTAATTTCAGTAGATTTTTTAAAGATTAAAAAATTCAGAAATCAGACCATTACACTCCTAGATAGTCAAAGCTAGACTTAATTTTGGTGCAGCATATGAATTCATGATTCTAAAATATCTTTACAATGTATATACATACATAATATACTCTGTTATTTCAAGTGAAGCCATATGCAACATAGATATATTGTAAAACTCCCAACATTCTATCTTCAAATATCATTTTGATGTTTGAACTACAAAGCACTTTGCATTTAAATCAAATGTTATTGTACAAGGACACAACATGATCCTTCTGGGTCCCTCCCAAATCAGACTAATCTGAGATACTGTAAAAATTTCTGGTTTATCCTGATAGAACTATGAAGGTTATGTGATAAAACAGCATATATCCATGAGAAAAGAGGACCACAAAGAAAAAAACAATTAGAAAACCCATGTTACACCACCCACACCTGTAAAAGGATCCCAGAGACACCATGGGTTGGGGGTAAGGGGTGTTGATACCCAGAATAGCACCTCCAGCACCCACCAGGCACCCCCCCAGGAAGTCCCAGGGAGTGTCAGTTCCTGGACCAGTTTACATCCAACACTCTGAGGCTGGGGGACTCTCCAGATCTCCCCACAAACTGAGGCATCACTACCCATGTGTGGGAGGTAGTTCATGGGGTGCAGGAGCACAAGGCTTATGGGGATGTGCAGTGGAAGAACCAGAGGAAGGAGATTTGGATATCAGTGTGATCTAAGGCAGAGAAAGCATAGGAAAACAGGTTTAAAAGGTGATACAAAGAGCCAAAAAGTGAGCAGAAGATGTCCAGTGTGTGCATGGGGCTATGCCCAGCACCTGTCCCATGTGATCCAACTCTACCTTTTCTCTGATCTCCACTTCTATTTCCTGGGCAAGGAACTCTGTCTCACATGGCTGTGGGAAGGGACTGTGGGTCAGGCTCCGTGTGTGCATGATGGCAGCCCTGGAGCCATGACACCTTCATGCGCCAGTCTGTGATCACCAGAAAATGTGTAGCCTGACCTGACAGGAAGGGAGCCAGTATCCCAGGATAGGGTTGTGGATATCTCCAAGCAGGAGGTATGTGGAGGGCTTGGCTCCTGAAGGCAGTAGGGTTCCAATCCTAAGCGCTAAAGGTACTATGAAGGTGCAGGCCATGTGAGAGACTTGCTGGTGAGTGTGTGGGTATGCATGTGTGTGTGCATGCAAGGGTGTGAGAGACAGCAGGATGCAGGGGAAGTCCCCTGACAGACCTCATGTCTAAGCACAGATGCCAGGAGGTTCACACCTGTGCGTGTGTCTGTTCAAGGAACTCTGTACCAGTGGCAAGGGTACATCTGTGTTTGTGGTGTTTGCATGTCCAGGAAGCAGCTACTGGGGGAATTGAAACCCAGGGAGGGCAACAGGACAGACCATGTCTGAGCCCTGCTGCCGGAGGGCTGACCTTGCATTTTTATGTACCTATGTGCATTTCCACTAAGCACCTCTCATCTTGACCAGCCAGAGAGCAAAATGGCACAAGGCCATAAGTACTATTTTGGTGTGTCTGCAAAAGTGCTATGGCTTCTGTCAGTGCTGATCAGTGTATGTGCATATATATGTACTGTATGTGTGTGGGGTTTTATGTGCTTACTGCGAGTAGGTGCTTAGACTCATGAGTTGGTTATCTGCCAGATTTGGCAGGTCCTCATAAAAACCACAGGCAAGTAGGCTCTACTGGTAGACCATTACATCTGGAATCTACATAAAAGCGATATGACTGACCAATGTTATGAATTTTCATTTGTTCACAGCAGATAAATAATTTTATGACAGATTTATTTTCAACATGGGTTACATCAGTTTTTATGTGGCCAAACTCTTTTACTGCCATGAGCCTCACAGTATATCCAGTTCCACAAGTGCCACTGTGGCTGTACATAAAACAGAAAAGGCATTTTCACTTAGGAACTTTGGATGCAAATGAGACTGTCATATCCTAATGTCATGTTGGGACAAAGTAAGGGTATTCCTCTTTCAAAGGCTATGAAATCCATAAAAAATGGGATTTGACTGTGTGTTGTAGATGGAGTCACAAACTCCTGACACTCAGAGAGTAGGGACGCACATAGCGCTCTGACACATACATAAAACAGTGCTACATTCACCTTACAGCAGAATCTTTCCTTCAAGGGTGTCACAGGTTAGTTGATTTTATAATACACTGGGGGAAAGAAAAATCACTAAAAAGAGTCCCAAGAAACACCAAATCTTTATTTTTAAAAATGCTGATTTTTTTTTAATACCCTTTTGGATGAAGAAGGAATGGAATTATAGAAATAAAGGAAATGGCATACTCTATATTTCCTCTGTGAAAGCATTCAATAGAACAACAGCAGTGTTTTCTCTGTTTTCTCACTTCAACTGTCACAATACTGTTAGTAGAAAGTGGAGGAATAAAAATGGTATCATAGACATACAAACAGTCTGTGGGGAGCAGTGTATGTGGTATCACTAGCTATCAAGTTATTGCATCACTTGAAATATCCTTTAGATGGAAAAGCTCCCAAAAACTCTATCAAGTAGGGATGCCTTAGGAAGGCTGACCTGAAACAGAGACTGGACAGAGCTAGAGAATAAAGTAAGTATTTATTGAAAGGTCTCCAGAATCCACCTTGGGCAGGACAGGAACCTGACCAAGGCTGCACCCAGGATAGACTAAGAATGGCCACAAAATTGCTGACTGGTCACGAGATCTTACATTTTTATAAGTTTTGGTGCATTTGCATATTGGGGTTTAATTATCTTATTAAAAGCTTCAGGTTGTGAGGTCTCATCCTTTTTCTTTTTTCAGTCCACTGTTGTTTATGCTGTTGGGTTGAAAGTTGTCCTTGGTCCTCAGCAGGAAAAGGATTTGTTTTGTTTACTTACTCTGTGAAGAGAGCTTACTGGCACTTAATATGAGGCTCAGAACTACATCCCTAGGCAGCTCAGAATCTGAAAATATGACAGCTAAAGCTTAAGGCATCATTTCCTCCTGACAAAGCCCAGCTGAAGTTAATCTAGTCTAAAAAATAGGAGGAGCTGGAGGCCACTGTAATGCAGGAAGGCCATGGCATAGTCACCATCATGGAAATGTGGTGGGATGACTGTCATGACTGTGGTCCTGCAGTGGATGGCCACAAGCCCTTCAGAGGTTACAGGGATGAAAAAGAATTGGGGTGGTTCAGTACATTAGGGAGTGTTCTGACTGTACAGTGCTCAAGGCTAGTGAGGATAAGGTTGAGAAACTAGGGGTAAGAGGAAAGGCTAACAAGGCATATATTCTCCTGGCAGTCTGCTTTAGACCACCTAACCAGGATGAAGATGTAGATGAATTATTCTGTAAGCAGCTGGCTGCTGTTTCACCATCATCAGCCCTTGTTCTTTAACCTGATGGATATCTGCTGGTAACTCAACACAGAACAGAGGAGGTAGTCTAAGAAGTTTCTTGAAATGCATGGAAGATAACTTCCTGACACAGCTGGTAAGAGCCTATCAGCAGTGAGGCCCTGCTAGATCTGCAGTTTACAAACAGAGAAAGGCTGGTGGGATTTATGGTGGTAGGAGGCTACTTCAGGCACAGCAACCGTGAAATGATAGTTTTAATTCTTGGTAAAGTAGGGAAAGGGGTAAAAAAACCATCTACTTTGGACTTCTGGAAGGCAGATATTTACAAAACTGGTTTGGAGGCTCTGTTAGGAAACAGTCCTTAACAAAAGGGTCCAGGAAGACTGGACATATTTAAGAAAGAAATTGTGAAGGAGCAGATCATTCCCATGTACCAAAAGTTAAGCAAGTGGACTAGAAGACCATCCAGACTGAACAGAGAACTTTCAAAGGAACTCAGGGATAAAAAGAGGGTGTAGGACCTTGGAAAGAGAAGCAGACAACTCAGGAAGAGTACAGAGATGTTATTATGCCATGTAGAAAGATTAGAAAGATGAAACCTCAGCTAGAACCCAATCTGCCCACTGTTGTGAAAGACAATAAAAAGTGTTTTTATAAATAATAACAAAAGGAGAGACAAGGAAAATTTCTTTATTGGACACTGTGGAGAACATTACCAGCAAAGAAGCAGAAAAGGCTTATGTGCTTAATTCCTTCTTTTCCTCAGTTTTTAATATAAAGACTGTTTATCTTCAAGGGCAACTGGCCTCCTGAGCTGGTAGACAAGGAGGAAGCAAAACAGACCCCATAAAATCTAGGAGGAAGTAGTTAGTGACCTTCTGGTCAACTTAGATTGTTACAAATCTATGGGGACCACATGAGATTCATTCAAGGGTACTAGGGGAGCTGGTGGAAGAGGTTGCTAAGCCTCTTTCCATAATTTATTATCAGTCCTGGCTGAACAGTGTGGTCCCAGACAACTGGCTGACGTGATGCCTATCTACAAGAAAGACCAGAAGGAGGATCCAGGGAACTACAGGCCTGTCAGCCTGATCTCAGTGCCTGGCAAGGTTATGGAGCAGATCATCTTGAGAGCGATCACATGAAACATACAGTACAACCAAGGGATCAGCCCCAGCCAGAGAGGGCTTAGGAGGGGCAGGTCCAGCCTTACCAACCTGATCTCCTTTTGTATCAGCTGCCCTGCCTGGTGGATAAGGGGAAGGCTCTGTCTGCCTGCACTTCAGCAAGGCCTTTGACACCATCTCCCACAGCAGTGTCCTGTAAAAGCTGCAGCCCAGGCTTGGACAGGAGCACCCTTCACTGGGTTGAGAAGCGGCTGCATGGGCAGGCCCAGAGAGCGGTGAATGGTGCTGCAGCCAGCTGGTGGCTGCCCACTGTGGTGTCCCTCAGGGTCCCATTTAATTGGTTTATTGATGATCAGGATAAGGGGACTAAGAGTCCTGTGAAGAGTGTCTGAGGGAGCTGGGGTTGTTTGTCATGGGGAAAAGAAATCTAAGAGGGCACCATATCACTCTCTATGACTCCCTTAAAGGAGGCTGTAGCCAGGCGGGGGTCAGCCTCTTCTCCCAGGTAACTACTGACAAAACGACACCTCAGGTTGTTCCGGGGGAGGTTCAAGTTGGCCATTAGGAGGAATTTCTATACAGAAAATGTTGTTAAACATTGAAATGGACTGCTCAGGGAGGTGTTGTAGTCATGATTCCCAGAGGTATTCAAGAAACAACTGGATGTGGCACTTACTGCTGTGGTCAAGTTGAAAAGTAGTGATCAGCCAATGTTCAGTTGGACTCAGTGATCTCAGAAGTCTTTTCCAGCCTAAATAATTACGTGATTCTATGCAAAGGGAAATAATCACTCATCTCCTGGGAAGTAAATGCAGTACCAAGAATGATATTGATGATGACAACCTTCTTTTATTTTGTAGGAAAAATTTAGACTAAGAACCGAGGATTAGAATAGGATGTTTCTATTTTTATCATATCACCCACCCACAAAATATTGCAACAAGCATGCAGTTAATGACTTTAGCCTGTTTTCTTATGGTCACTCCCAACTTTCAGTCGGGGTTTTCTTAAGTGACTTAGCTTCTATACCTATTTATGTATATATGTTTATAAATACTTAACGTGCTTTTGAGCAATACATTCAGTGCAGGTAGTTCAGTGTGCAAACAGCATTGTGAACTGCAGAGTGAGTTCTGTGGTGCAGGAGCTGAAGCAGGAGTCAGAGTCTGGGGCAAGAGGCCATGAACTGCCAATCCTTTTCATAAAAGGGCCCAAGGACCTGGGACTGGCCAGGGGGCTGGCCATACAGAGACAGAGCAGGAGCCAATGATTCTAAGCAAAGTTGTCTGTGCTTAGAATGCCAGTGTACAAATCCCAGCGGAATCATTGTTTAGGGTCTCTCTTTGGGCACACCCAGCTTAAGCTGCTATTTTTTCTTGTTTAGTTATTTCATTGTAATATCTAGATGTCTGAGACTCTGCTATGAGAAACCTAGGGTCAACCCAGTGGGGAGAAACCTGATCCGACTTTGTGAGTGGGGTGAATGTGCACCTCGGTCCAGCCTCGGTGGTGTGAGAGTGACTGGCAGAGGGGTTCTAGAATGGCTGGACAGGGAAGTTTCCTAACAGCAAAATATACACAGACACACACACACACGTATACTTATATACTTATATAAACATATAAAACATATATATGTACACTGCTCATACTACACAGATGTTATGTATATCTACAAATATGTATTCATGTGTGTAAGGTGTTTTGTAAACATTTTACTGTATACCATGTAACTCAGTCCTTATGTGACAATGAAAAAAATTTCGTCATTGTACAAGCATTGTCAAAATCTAGCTGTGTACACCAAACCTGCAATTATCATCCAAGAGGCAGTTACTATATCACTTAAGGCAATGCATAAAATATTTGGTCTGCACCGCATTTTGACAATTTGATTTGATGATCATATGCTGAGTGGTCTTTCATTAGTCACACAATGAGAAAAACCTAGAGGAATTTTTCTTTTTTTCCTCTGTAATGTTTACATTACTAACAGCTTTAGCAACTGGACCTAAGTCTGTCTCATTTGAGATTACAGTCATTATGCCTCCATGATGACATTGTTCATTCCCCTTACTTTGAAAGCAGGTTCCAGAACTGTGGTTCCTTCGTCCTGGTTTCTGGGAGGGGTAGAGCCTAGGACCAGAGTGTGGCTAGGTTGTTACTCTATACCACGCACATTGATGCTGGGGGTCATGGTTTCAGGAAGAAAGCGCAAGTGCACCCCAAGAAGTCCATCAGTTTACTTCCCTCTCTCAAGTGGAAAGGTGTCAGGATCAGCTTTTGCAGACACAGTCTTCGCCCACAATTGCCGGTCCCCTTTCTGTTCCTTCAAGCTGTGCTTTTAAGACATGGTACTGAAGGGAAGAACTAACAGTCCAGAGATACTGCTCTCAGAAAAGAAGCAGTAAGCCTGAGCCAATTGGAGTGCATGCCCCACTTTAAGGAAAATAGACACATTGATGATGTGTCCAAGCCCCATGCGTGTGCCCCACAGCCAGTGGATTTGAAGCACTTGAGGGGGAAAAGGAGAAGTGGAGGACCAGGAACAGCTCTGGGGGCAGACCAAAGATCAAGGGGCTGAGCTGAGCCAAATACTTAGAACCACAACTGAGCGCAGTGGTTTGGAAAAGTGGATGGTGCAATGTAGACGATGGAGCTTTTGGGGGGTTGTTCATCATTGTTTCACTTTGTCTGCTAGCTGCAGGAGCCCCTTTGCCCCCATCTTGCCCTTGTCCTCATAGCCATGCAGCACAGAGTGCAGGAATAGTCTCCATCTAATCTTTGTCTGCGGGAACCACATGGAGCTGGCAGTGAAGGAATGGTTGCCATCTGGTCTTTGTCCCAGCAGCCATGTGGAACAAAGTAAAGTTGGGGAACACCTTTTTTGTGGGTAAAGCACCTTCTCTCTTGTATACTTTTGTTATTAGTTAACGGCTGTTACTGTGAATTTCTTATTCCACTGCTTTTTTTTTTTCCTTAAATTGTTATCACAACCCATAGTCTCTGCTTTTGCCCTCTCTTAGTGGAAGGAGGGGTGGAAGGGGAGCAGTAGGAGTTTACATTGCATCTGGTGTTAAACCACAACTGCTTTCAATCTAGGTAATTGACAACTAACTTACCAATTCTGTCTTAATCAGGTCTAGTTTCATCCACAATTGTCTACATAGGTGGTCTGAGAAGATTTGCAAAACCAAATACCACAACAGTATTGCTGGAATGTCCTTTTTTTTTTTTTTTTTTTTTTTTTTTTTTTTTTTTTTTTTTTTTTTGTGTAGGCAGAAAATTCATATTATGCCAAATAAATTTGCAATGGTCTATCACAATGAATTCAGATTCTGAAAGCAGCAGGCTTGGGAAGAGCTAAACAGAAATCATTTCAGTACAGATTAAAACAGTTTATCACAGGCAGCACAGCAGAATTCCACTTTCTGTAAATAGAGAAGTATTGTATTTTATAATACAAACCTGAATTACATGTCTGGGGCAGAAAACACCATGAATTTCCTACCTACCTTCCCTAGTAGATACTGTTACCATCTGCCTAAGGCTGCTCTTCTTGATATATGGCAAGTGTATGTAAGTCTTCTGTCCTGTCATCTACCTAAAAATGTATGTGACCTATATATCTATAAGGTTCAATGTTAGCATAAGTAAAACATTGCACTTGCAGCAGAGGTCTTTTGGATTTCACACTTATAAGATTTAATCTAATAAATATTGTAATGTGAAACATTTTAAATCCTAAATTCTTGCCAACATCTCCCATATTCTACATAGTTTATATGGATAGAGAATCTAAAAATATATGAGTCACTATGTGATTTTTAATGTCAAAATACACTGGAAGCTCAGCGATGGCCTATAAAACTTAGTGATCTAAGTTCACACTTACTTGAAAGGAGGGGCTTTAATGGAACTGCTTGCGTCAGTAAGTGCTTATCAGCATGAGCTAGGCCTCCACAATCTGCTGTTTTAAAGAAAATTGCTTCTCTGAGTTTCAGGTGGCACATTATGCAACCCTGTACTGCAGCACCTGCAGTGCATGATATAGAACAGCATATGCTTGTCTTATGGCACCATTTATTTAGAAATAGCACACCACACAGCTCATGCTAAACAGAAGAACACAATAAATCAACACATTTGTTTTCAGAACAACCAACTGTTTTAAGCCCATGATTTTTTTGAGTTTTTTTGGTTTGATTGATTTTTTTGGGGTGGATAGGGGTGCTACAATAGCATAGCATAGCATACATAGCATAGCATAGCATAGCATAGCATAGCATAGCATAGCATAGAAGATGCTCCTTAAATTTTTTTAGTACATTTGCTACAAAATGATGCTCTAATCAAAAAAAAGAAAGCATTTGGGAAAAGAAATAAGATTCTCTGAAAAATCCAGCACATAACTAATGGTTATAAAAGCAGAACTATATGCTTCTGTAGGTGTTAACATCAAAATTAGCAGCAGAAAAAACTTTATGCCGCTGCTTGAAGTGCTGCTTGTGACTATCTTCTTTTTTTTCTGAAATTAATTGGTGATGAAATTCAATCCGTTCTGTTTTGTGATCTCAATGGTGTCCTGTGATAAACATCAGTATACAGACTCTTTAGAACTACTAGGCGTATTGCCAGCATGAAATTCATGGAAGGCTAAAAAAACATGTATGAGAATTATTTAAAATCAGAAGGAGGGAGGCCAGAAATTCTTGTTATCACTGTTTGTGAAAAAAATCCTAAGCCATGTAAAGGCCAGCTGAGTTGGCAGTAGAAGGACCTAAACATATAATTAAATATCCTAATATTGAAATGTCTTTGGCATAAGCAGCAAAGAAAAGAGATGTGTCTGCATTAGTGAAACTGTTGACATACACTACCTGGTTTTTCTCCTGGACATAAGCCATAAAATTCATATGTGCAATAAGACAAAGCAAGGTAGTGCTACCAAGCAGTTAAATATTCAATAGAACAACAACAACAGTTCTTTATCTGGAAATACTTATATAAGGAGCAGATTAAGCACGAGATTTGTTTGGCAGAAATGTGGTCTGGCTGATTACTATAGGGTGAGAGCAAAAGAAACAATCTAAGTAAGGACTGGATATGAAGATCTGCAGGGTCAACTCATATTGATTGATTTCCCACTCTTTATTTCCCTGAGAGTCAAGTGTTCAGGTGACAGGGCCTAAAAGCTAGTTTTGCACACCACAGCCATGGCATCTCTGTTGATGCTTACTTTAAGAAAAATTGTTGTGCTTTGCACGAGAAGACTATGAAACATCAGGAAAGAAAAAAAGGACTGGAACCATTGAGTGAACAATAGCTCCAATATGAAAGGTGAAAAGTCAGAAAAAGTGCAAAGCTGGATGGCAGAAACACAGAAAAGTAGGGATGGAGCTCATTATGTCATCAAGAGGTCATAACTTCTCCAGCTGTCTTGTCAATTCTTGACCATCAGGTTATGTCAATAAGTTCCTGCATGAGGAATTGTAAGGTTTCTAAGGCTAGATTCAATGCTACAAGGCCTTGCTAGTATAAAAAGCTTGAAGTAATCCTATGCACACACTGACTTCAGAGTTTCTACACATAATAAAAGATATCCAAACACAGTAATTTACTAGAGGAAATGTTGACCTTGCTGCCAAACAAGAGTAGCACCAAGAATTATTCTATGCTTGTAATGTAATATCTAACACGTGAAAAATCTGCAACTAGCATTCAGCTAAGTATTTAGGTGAAGAGCAGACCTGAATTTTTTCCTCTACTATTATTACTGGAAATCAGTAGTCTATATATATTCTGTCTTGTCATGGTCTGGCATGTAGCAGTGCTAATATTTTTAGGCAGTAAGGCCATCCTACTATTCTTTGTGTACATTCTTCTGCGGTGCCAGAGTGCTTCCTCTATACAGTACGCCCATCTAAGGTAATCTTGCATATGCATGGAATTACAAAACTTACTATGCTTCGTGACAATTTTTCCTCCATTTCTGCTATATTCTTTTTTCATGAATGGTAGATCTTAGAAGTTTTGAAAACATTCCTTTTTTTTCTTCCCCTGGATAACTTTTACAATATTTATAGTGTTACATTACATGCTTTTCATTGGCTTCTCTTAGCAGCTACAATCTCAGCATATTAACAAAGATGCTAAGACAGCTGTGTTAGCTAAGAAATTTTCTTGTTTCCTAGCATATAAGGCAGGGAATGACCACACAAATAGTGGTAGTAAATGTTTTAAAACTATATTTTAAAAATTACTAGGTTCTCACAAAGATGAAAGATTTAATTATTTTAATATACGTGCTCTGCTGTGGTAAGATTTTCGGAGAAATGCATGAAAAGAATGCCTTACTTAAGAAAAAAAAGTAAGAGCAAAGTATGTAAATGGTACTAGGCAGATTCCTCAAATATGCAAAGAAATGCTTGGATTTATATGCACTCTTCAGACCTTAGGGTCTGTAGAATACTAACAAAAGTAAAATTATGTTTTATCTTTTTCAGAATGCTCTTAATGAGGAAACAGTTTTTACCTAAAAACTTGCCTATAAATTTTCTTCTTCTACCAAAACCAGATTAATTTGTAAACAGCAGAATCTAAATAATTCCTGTTCCTCCACACTAATATCAGTTCACAAAATGGGTTTGGATTCTTACAGTCTTTACATAATTCAAAGTAGTAGGCCTCCTACTGTCAAAAATAAGTAAAACAAATATCTTGCCCAAATACAGCCTGTACTGATCACTAATCCAGTACCTAAAACTATGTTCAGAAACACTTTTCCTTTCACACAGGAAATGTGACTCAATTGAAGAATGAGATAGAAAAGTTTGAGCTACAGGAAGTCTTTTAGCACTAATCAATCCTGACTCACATATCAAAAGTACAGAACAGTCTAGTTAAGAAGATATTTAAAATTTTTATTTCATTATATTTTAATCTTTGCATTTAGAACAGGTGTATAAAAAAATTAAGATTATGTAAATATTTAAAGGATCAGAATTTTTCTAGAAAATAAGAGAACAATGATCAATCTTGTATGAAACTTAGTTCTTATATAAACATTGACAATTCATTGACATTTAATGTACAATATTGTATGAAATAGAATATGAAGTAGTAAATTGATGTATTCTCCTGCATATCTAAGGAAAGCATGAAAATGCTCTGATACAGAGCATTTTTCCAGACCAAATGGATCATATTATAAATAAGAAACAGATGATAGGTATATAAAGTTATTGTTTCACTGTAGGAAACCTTGAAAGCAATGCCAGTATGTCAGAAAATTATTAAAATAGATGGAAAATAATTGAGAAGGGTGATATGAGCTTTCAGAATGCAGATTCCTGGCAAATACAGATTCCTGGTCTGATACAGAGTACTTTCTTCCTATTTTGTTTCAATACCACATGCAGGATGAAGATCAAGGATTTAGAAAACAAATCATATTTGGCTTTAGGAATGAATCAGGGATAATGCAAATTTGATGCTAATTTCTTTTGAGTTTTACCTCCAAAGAGATGGAATTTCCTATGAAAACCCATTTACACTATATATTCAGTCTGGGGACCTTCTGAGGAATATATCGGGACTTCTAAGCTCACCATTTTTAGTGAATATGCTTTCTGGTCACTTTGATCTCTCTAAGCATGGTATCACATCTCAGCTTTTGAGTTCTTTTGAACCGTCTAAGCTAACAATTTATCACACATTTCATTAGTGTGATGAACAATGCTTTCCTATCATGTACTGAAGTATTTAATTGTCTTTAATGAAAAGGAGTCCTCATTTTTCATATGCAGAACTTTCATGAATCTTGACAGCAATGGTCAAGCTATCTGGCGTCATTAATTCTGTAGGCCTCCCTGTAGCTTTAGCACAGAATTAAGATGTCCTAGGTACAGAGAAAAGAGGCATGGCTACACTTTGTGTAGCAGCTGAGGCTGTATTTTGGTGTACCACTCTTTAAGTGCTGGAACAGTTCAATAACACCTAATGATGTGGTCAGTCTGAATTGGTATCCCCTGTAGTACACTGACAAATAACATCGGTCTTTACAGTGATGTGTTGTAGTAGTTGTTTATACCTGTTTCTAAAGTTTCACAAAATGAACAAATAGGTATAGATTCTTATCTGAATCTGACAGATGAAGTTCTCTTTTAATGCTAACTGTGTACAGCCTGCCACCAGGTGATGGATTAGCTGAGGTTCAGAAGCAGTATACCATATCAAAGTTCCCAGTGCGGTGCAGCGTGAGATGACCTCTTGAAAAGTTTAAAGTATGTGATAGTGAACAGCAAATCCTGGTCTTTCTTTTCTCCTGTCCTTCAAGTTTAAGAAGACCCTGAAAAAAACTAGCAGTGAACCATATGTGGAAAACTTATACAGTAACTGAAGAAAAAACCCTTTGTTTTTGCAATTTTATACCTTTCTAAAGCTCTTCAGCATTTCCCAAAAGGGCAAATAGATCACAGTATAAATAAGAAACAAATGATAGGTATATAAAGTTAACTTTTCATTTGTTAGTAACCCTGAAAGTAATGCCAGTATGTCAGAAGATGAGAAAAATAGATGGAAAATACTTGAGTGTGTTTTGAGCTGTCAAAAGGCAGATTCCAGCCAAATAACACACTAGTATAAAGGAGGATGGAGAGCAAAGAGTTTGCTAATGCTTTGCTAGTTTTCCATTGACTTTTCTCTGACATGGTGAGTGCAAGATTACCCTCAGGAAACAAAGAAAATCCTCACAATTAGAAAATTTCTCAGCATTCTTATCTTCTTTCTCTGAACCTTTCAAGTTTATTATTTTTTTTTTCTATGCCTGATTTTTTTTTTCTATACTGCTTTATTTTATTATATTCCAGTCTTCCTGGGCCGCTCACCAAAAATGGAGGAGACAAGGCTATGTGCTATATTTCATTTGTAATCTGCATCACGGTAGGATTTACTTCTCAGGATCTGACAATATTACCACATCCGTCTGTAGCTTGTTTCATGTTTGAGTTGCCCTTTGCGTGGCTAAAAGCAACTCTGAATAACCAGTGCCTCAAAAAAGTAAAAGGCATGTCTTTTCTCATCTGAAACTAATTTTTCGTGGAATATCTCGTTCTCAGATTTGTGGATTGCTTTCTTCCTTTCTTTTCTCTCTTCTGAGGTAAAAAAAAAAAAAAAAAAAAAAAAAAAAAAAAAAAAAAAGGGGACCAGAATTCTTCAGAATTCTTCGATGTCTTAAATAAAGATCAAAAAAAGAAAAAAATAAAAGAAACAAACAAAGCCAAAACCCACAAAACAAACCCAAAACCCACAAGACAAACAAGCAAACAAAAACAACAACAACAACAAAATCCACAAAAAAGCTGAACCCCCAGCAATTCGTCTCCTTGCTTTCAGTCCGTAGAAAAGAACGTTATAGATTCTTAACAAAGCTTGTGCCTCCAGAACTGCAGAATGGCAAAACACCATTGTATTATTACAATGACCTCTTTGTTTCCTGCCTGTTAACTAGAGCACATGGATTTTGAAAAAAAAAAAAAAAAACAAACCAGAAATGCTATTTCCTTGCAGTTTGTTTCCAGAAGCTAATAATCCATGTTACATGAGCACCACCAATCCCCTAATACTTACTGGATGGTGCTTTTTGTCCTCTGTTTAATACTAGAACTCTTAAGGAATATTTTATAGGGCACATATTTTTCTTCCACAACAGAAATATCACTAACCTACATATCCTCTGTGGTGTCTAAGTACTTGCTTTATGCTTCTGTGTGCTCCTCAGCTGTCAACTAGATTCATAGTCCTTGATAAACTTTGCTTAAAAGCTTGTTCTAGCTTTCTTCAATATAAAACAAAAACCCAGTAAAAAAGCTGTTATTTGATGAGATGATAGTCATCCGAGCATGTAAAAGAATATCAGTTTGGGGAATTTCTTGGGAGTTGTTTTTTGGAAATATGAGTTTCCCAGATCCATATAAAGTAAGGTATTCACAAAAAATAAGGTATTTGCTTTTCAAATGCATCACTTGCTCTGTGCTGCCCTGAAAATTTTGAGTTCCACATATCTAAATATTCTTTACATTAGTGTTATTGAACCTTTTGCCTAAGATCTATATACCTGGGAAGTGACATGCACACACACGCATGCACAATCACACAATGCACTTTCACCTAGATCTCTGGCAACTATTAGAAAATTTGTATCATTATAGAATGTAGTGTACTGCAACATGTAGAATTGGATTATGTTCCTCTGAGTACTGTAGCAATGTAAATTAACTAGATTACAAAAAATGCTTCACAAATATCTCAGGTCTTTGAAACTCATTGTTTCAAGCAGTCATTAAGGAATTTCCTTGCTTTGAATTACCCGAAGAGATACTTCATAAAAGTCGTAACAGGTTGTAGTGCAGACTGCTAGGTGTGAAAGGGATCATCATCACACAGCCATAGAATAACTGAAAATTTAGGGTTGGAAGAGACTTCTGGAGATCCTGCCAGGGCAAGGTTGCCAACAGCAGGTGACATAAGATTGCATTCAGGTTACAAATACGTCCAGGATTGGAAATTCCATAACCTCCCTGGGCAGCCAGTTTCAGTGCCCTGATGCCCTCAATGTAAAAAAAAATTCTTCCTCATATTGAGATGAAACTTCTTATGTTTTAATTTATGGCCCTTGCTTTTCATCCTATCTCTGGGCACTGTTTAGAAGAGTTTGGCACCATCCTCTTGGCACCTGCCTTCAATCTTTATAAAAAGAGATCATGATTTTTTCTATTAGTAAGACCAGATTTCTTCTTTAGGTACTTTCATCAAAGCACTTGACTAAACATCTGGTGGTTTTACAGAGGTGTGTAGACAGGCCAGTTTAGGGATAGTCAAGGACACTGGTATAAGGTTCAGCAAGTGCTGTGTCCTGCACTCCCTTCATAAAATTCTCATGCAGCTCTCAGGGAAGACCGGAAAGCTGCCAATGGAAAAGGACCTGGGGATGCTGGTCAACAAGGCTGAACATGAGCCAGTGTGTGGCCAGGTGGCCAAGAAGGCCCATGGCCTCCTGGCCAGTATCAGAAATAGAGTGGGCAGCAGGACTAGGATTGTCCCCCTGTCCTGGGTAATGGTGAGGTTGCCCTTCACCAATGAGTACTTGACAGTACAAGTATATATTGGAAATCTGCATATCAAATACTATCAAACAAACTTTGAGGAAGGCAAAGTATTAATTTCTGATTGCCCTAGGGCACTTTATGTTCCTATGCATCAGTAGGTGTGCAAATAAACTTGATTTATAAATAGAAGCCAAGACAGTCGAAGCCAAAAGGGTCTGCAAAATTTTGTAAATCGCTCAAAATTCCAAAGTCAGCTTCACTGAGCTCTTCTCATTGTCAAAAGAATGCACTTTGCCTACACCATGAATTCAATAAAAGTTTCCATTTTTTCTTTTCAAACTATCAGTTCTTCTCACTCTTCTTACCAGAAAGTGCTTTGGTAACAAACAATCTTCTGTGTACACTTGTAATGGACTTTGAGTGCTTGAAGTTGAGATATGATTCAAAATATCAGATTATTTGCATAATATAGGAAAATAAGTTGTCTTTCACCTTATTCTTGAATATACTGATGTGTTACAAAAATTCATGTTTTAGCATTTTATTTTCAAATTATTTACGTTTTGTGTCATTCCTCATAATTTATGTTGTGCATTGCATAATTTATTTCTTTATTTACTTCAAGTTTTTATTCTTCTGAAAATCCTAATTTCCCATATACTTGAGAGGACTAAAACTTATTATATCTTATGTAGAGAAGAATGCACTCCATTCTTTTATCAACATGTATTATAAGCATTCTTCTTATCTAAATGCTAACATTCTTCAATGAATATGATTGCTAGAGTTAATAAGGGTGTACTACTCCTCTCTTTAATCTACCTAACTGAGAAAATACAATCCATTTATGGTGTGTTACCTGATTTTTGGCTGTTATTTTTCACCTTGTTGGGATATAAAACAATCTCTTTGAGGCAGGACAAGTTGTCACTTTCAGTTACTGTGGGTGAGTATGATGTGGCATGCAAAATTGCACACCATGTTGTTACAGACTGAAAAATAATGGGTGTCACCACTGTAATTGTCGATAAAAATTCAGTGTTTGATAGTTAAATCAATTACCTACCCAAAAGGTCTTATATCAGAGTCCTTTCTAGGAAGAATCTAATATAGCCTACTGACCCACAGTCAATCAACCTATATAATGAATGATGAGTCCACAAGGAAACATATTATACAATCACAGTATTTCTCTGTTTCAATCTATACAATGACTTTTAAGGAGTGAAAATTATGTTCAAAATTCACAGTGAATAATAAAGGTAAAAAGTGTCTTTCCCTAAGTATGTAGTGATTGAATACTGCAATGATAACCAGTCATTGCAAGAAGAGGAAAATAGTGC
Source organism: Prinia subflava (assembly GCF_021018805.1). NCBI lineage: Eukaryota > Metazoa > Chordata > Aves > Passeriformes > Cisticolidae > Prinia > Prinia subflava. Next base: position 72,894,084 of record NC_086283.1, on the reverse strand, counting down.
TACTTGTTAAAATGGAAATGGATAGAAAAATTTGTGTTAGAGAAAAAATATAGAAAATCTCAGAGAAAAAAAAAATGCAATATATAATTTTAAAAATTCCGGAAGGGCATAGTCTGCCTGACTGAGAACATCAAAGAGAAAATAGAACAAGAACAGAATCAGCTATATGGGCTATTTAGCTGTGAAAAGAGAAGGTACTAACCCAGGAACAACTTAGTACATTTAGGGCAGTACTGAGCTCTGTGTGGGAAGCTGAGTGAAATGGTAGAAAACTGTTATAGCAGATGAGATCATGAGGATATTTTTTATTTATTTCTTAACCTTCTTTTGGGCCAAACCCAGAAAAGCTGATTCAAGATGGAATTTGTTCATGGCAAAAATAACGAAGCACCAATAGTATCGTAAAGGACAATAAGTAAAGGCCCAGAAATGGTAAGATTAAATTAATAAATTTAATTATATGACTTTGAAATGATGGTGTACAAAGAGAGGAAATGTGATGTCTATTTAGTCCACCTGAAGCAAGTGCTGAACTTCCTTTTGAGCCTATGCAAAAAATAAAATCAGTGAGTCAGAGTGAGTGGCACAGCCTCATTTCTCTAGCAAAATTTTGTACCTGACATGGAGTTGGGGAAAGACAGGAGAGAGATTTTTGGTTTGCACCCTGGAATGTTTGTATAATTTATAACAGCCCCTAACCTGGAGGAAAGTTCTAGTTTTGTGGCCTGTGAGCAGAACTCTAAATTCCCATCATGACCACCTGTGCTCTATTCATAAGATCATAGAGACAGCCCTTCTTGTCTTTCTTGGTGGTTTTCTGACTCACTGCAAGCTCATCAGGCTTTCTTTATAACAGAGACTGCTTAACTCAGAATTAGAATGGAACACCTGCCTCACCTCCACAGACACTTCCATGGGGAGGCAGGGCTGGAATCTAGAAGATTTCACCTCACACAAGATTTTGTTTTGAGGCAATATGGTTCTTCAGAGAAAATAGACAAAATAAAGGTGTTAGATTAAGCTGACTAGAGGGTGACCTTGAAAACCTAGCAGAAAATAAATCATCACTTTCACCAAAGATACTGCAAAGGTTCTCGAATATGTGCAGACAGAGTTATCAGTTAATTTCAAAAAGAGTGCAATGGCAAACACTAATTTTTATATAAATCTGATCACACAGTAAATGAGCAAAAATACAACAATAAACACAACAATACAAAAATAAATACAACACTGGAAACATTGTACAGATACAGAAGAAATTACTGCAATGAAGAGATGCAGACCGCAACTATTGGATGAAAGTATTATGCCAATGTATTAAAAAGCACTTATTTGAAAGTGTAGGTATGATGAAATTCAATTATCTAACCAATATTTAATATTTTCTTATATTTTTGTGGTATATAATTATTTGTTAAATTAAAAGAGTAAATTTGTAGACTCTTTTTATTTTCCTTTTTTGATCTGACATAAATCATCAGGTAAAGCCAATTTTTAAGTATATTCTTCTTCTTGATAGTCATGCTTTCACTGTACTTGAAGAGAACTAACAGTTTCCTTTTACTCATGATGGTAAATTAATGTGGGACTACACTAATTTCAAAAATGAAATATAAAAATGTCTACCTTATCTCATAAAAAAAAAAAAAAGGGCAAGCAAACAAAGAAAAAAAAAAAGATCAAAAAATCTGATTTGGAGATCAATTTTAAATTTCTTCTCCTGCACTGTCATACAAAAGATGCTAGAGAAAAACAAGCCAATAAATCACTAGTACTTATACTTCTAACATATACAAAGATTCAGCCAGCTGTCAGTGCAGTAGGGAACCTCAGCTGAATTGGCCTATTTCTTGCCTAGCATAAAATTCCTGCCTCCTTCTCCACTAATTATACCTTTAGAGACTATTCATATTTGCTAAATATATATGTGTATGTGCGTGTGCACACGTCCACTTTTTTTTAATTTTGCAGTTCTTTTTTATTTCAGATCTATTTCTTGTTTCTATAAAGACGGGTATTTAGACATCACTCAGAAAATAGTTGTTTTAGCTTATTAGTTAGTTTAATACTTGTTAAATATTTTTTCAGTCCGCGATTAGGGGATGTGAGGGCTTGGTGCAATACATAGCAGGAAGAAGAGCCAATATATCACTAGAAGAATCTAAGATTAAAAATTAGATTCTTTTGTTATAATCAGCTTTTTCACTGACTTCAGTCTTACAGCTATTCATCTATACTGTTTTATTTCACAAGGATAAAATAAGTTCATTTTTGAAAAATGCTTTGTGAAGTATTCAGAGTCTCGTCCAGAATGATAAGTCTTTAATGGTTATTTTAGCTTCAGAATAGCTGCTTTTGAACACAATGCACCACATAGGTGAAATGGAGGAGACAGAGAATGAGCAGGAAATATGGTATTCTTTATAAAAGTGTATGTTCTCAGGTCACAGTATCTCTGGCTTTGTAGAGAAGCATTTCTTTCTTCTTTCTTTTTTCTTGTCCCATTTTAGGGATAAAATCCATGGGACACTGTGAAGCAAGAGAAGTTGTTTTTTGGTTTTTTTTTTTTTTTTTAAATTTTTCTTTAAAGAGTGGCAATATATTTGTACCTGGTTCTGTAAAGAGGATGTGGGTGTGGGTTCAAGCAGGACTAACCTCATTTAAAAAAAAAAAAACAAAAACTAGGGCAATCTTATTCTCCACACTCCCTGTGGTCTAAAAGCCGTCCTCTTTGTCAGAAGATGCCTTTTCAAGGGAGACAGATGGCAGGAGTTGAACTGCGTGGAAAAAGTGTTTATGCTTTCTCACCACACCTAGAAGCATTGCCTCTAAGGTACAATGCTGCTGATTTTTTTTGAGGGGGCAGAATCTAAAGAAACCTGAAGAGGGCCATGATTATGCTTACTTGGCATGACAAGTACCAACTGAAATGTCTACTGCAACTCCTCTGCTGCTGCTTGCTAATGGAACACTTTTTTTGACAATTATTTCATTTATGTAAGTGATTTTATGAATACCTTTAAACTCTTCCGGTGGCCTACAAGTTCCTCAGAAATCTACAAGAAACATACCTAGGTTCAACCAAAGGTGAACCTTCACAGGCTTTTTTGTAACTGGTGCCACATACCAGTCTCAAGGAAGAGAATATAGGGACACGACACACACACACAAAAATTGCTTTATTTTCTTCCAGTCTCCCTCCAGTAGTGCCTGTGTTTGCAGAGCAGATAAGAAAACAGGGGCCCTGCCAAGGTGCTAGCCTTTGTACAAAGACACCAACTGAATTCTTGCAACTTCTGCGACAGGTAGTGCACATTAAATTTGTTTGCATTTCACTATCTGCAGAGTACATGATGTGTTTGTAAACAGGAGAATCTTTTGCCCCAAGATTAACTGATGTTCACTCAGTTAGGTGGAAATTTCTTCCAGGAAACCAAGACCCTGTCTTTGGAGTTAGGCAAGCAGAGATGAAGGAAGCGAAAGTGGGGGCAGCTTCAAGCATGAATAAAAAAGGTAAAACCCACTATGCACCCATAGTGACAGAAGAAGGGTATTTTCCTGAGGACTTTGCTTCGGCCCATGAAGATAGTAGGAGCTGTTGAACATGAAAGCCTGAGTAGACCAAGGTCAGAAAAATTCTGCAAGGGCAAAATTTTATCATGTTGTTTTTACATTAAAATATGTGAGACAATAAGCCTTATCTTTTTCATTTGAAAGATAACCCCTTTTAAAATTTATCCTAAAACACATATTTTCAAGGTTTGAAAGCCATTTCTATGCTTTTGGAGTGCCTATTTTTAGGAAAAGGTCCAAGCAAATGTACTGAAAATCTGTGCCTATTCAGGGTGCTACCTGCACTTGGAACTACTCATTGCCCTTAAGTTTCCTAAGTGCAGTTTTACTTTCTTCTCTGAACTGACACTCCGCTATTCTATTGACCTGTAGAAGCTGTACCAATATCATTGTCACACAGAAATGAGGATCTCACTCCACTGCTAAGGCTGATTCTTTGTTTCTCACACTGTAAATAAAGACTATTCTTTTCTAAAATAATAGTTGAGATAAAAATAATATGTATTTCAAGTAAAATTAATCCTGCTTAGAAAAATAAATGGGTGTTCTCATGGAAAAGCAAATGACAAGATATTAGAGGGTGAATACTTTTCTTCCTCATTACACTTAGAATTATAGTTCCATTTTGTCATGAGAATAAAAATTACATTAAAGCTGAGGAACTTTGTTAACCTATTTAATTAGATCAGCAGCATCTGTTTTCTGCATCTCCAAAAAGAACTAGAAAGAAGCCAAGAATAAAAAGCTCTAGTTGTGATCATCACAGTGATAGCAAGTTTTTAAGGTCTGGTGCAAGGTTATGTAGTGCCTCATGAAAATTCCTACATGCTTTTCACATGATTGATTTTCTGTAAAAAATGAGAAAGCATGATTTGAAGTGATTCATACATTAACTTGGGCCCTAAATTTATTTAATCCAAACAAGCTTTTTAACCTGGACCTTTATTTAGCACCAGCATGCTGAAAGTTCTCCATGCCTGACTAAGCAGTTCTACATGTCATAATATAGTAAGAAATTTGCATATTGAAATTACAGAGAAGATTGTCTAGATTACAGTATATTTTCATCTTAGAAAGTGACAGTCTTAATAAGAAGTACATTCTATAGTCAATATTTTAACACTTATCTTGCTTAATGTAAAATCAATATTTTAACATTAGTGAATTACTCCCAGTGATAAGTTAAAAATGTACTCTTCTTTTGGCTTGTAAACAAAAGAAAACATAAGACAAAGCAGCTTTTTACTAACATAATTTTTATCCAATTCTCCCCCTCCCTGAAGTAAAAAAAAAAATCCTTTTAGATTATTTGTATGCGTATCAGGATACTTTTAGGAATGGAACCAAGTTAAATAATTATAATAGTAAATGCTTAAAGTTACGTAAAGCCTGTCAGCCCATGAGTTAACACAAGTCATTTATGAATACACATCTCTTTATTATTATCCAGTGATCATTAGGGTATCAGCAATCTTTACTGTTTTTATAGCTGAGCTTAAAATAATTAATGTTGCTTTAAATCTATGAAGAGTCACATGTGTTCCTAGGTTATATCTGTGATGCATGCACATATCATTTTTCAGAAGTTAAAAGAGAAAATGTCTGCAGCTAACAAAAAATCTCCTTAAATAAATTATGAACTAGGAATGCTAAAAAAAATTATTTTAAATAACAAATGGAAAAATCTTACAAATGAAGACAAAGCTATCTCCTCTAGTTGCCAGTGTCTTATTTCATTCTGCTGAACAATATTAATAAGATGTCATTTACTGGTCACCATTAGGAGCAGTTACAACAAGGAAGCAAAAGAACACTGCCAAATGAAAAACTTGTCATTTTCATATAATGAGATAGTATTTTTTTTTTAAATTTGTGCTACAATCTCCAGCCAAGATGGAAATTAAAATGTGCTAGGAATATAAAAGTATGAGGAACACACAGTCACTGCCCTAGATAGAAAATACAGCAGTCTAAACAGAGAAGTCAGACAAAGAGAGAGAGAGAGAGAAAACCTGCATACTCAGATGCTTCTTCCTGTGTATTTTCTCTCTAACCCCTTCCCCGCCCATTTCTTTTTAAATAGAAGCTGGATTGATGTTGACAATATGCCTTTGAAATATAGCAAGCAATGTGATGAAACAGTGAACTACTCAAGACTGTGAACTGAAAGAAAGACAGGATTGCCACTTACCATAGCAATAAGGAGTCAGTGTCACAGCAAAATAATATTTCTTCACTTACATGCAGCATTTTTTTTTATTTGGTTATATGAAAATAAGGATGCACATATGTTCAAAGGCTAAGAGCATAGACTTCAGTTACTGTAGCAAAAAAGGTGGTCCTTATGCCTCAAGGATTTTCTCTCTCCTGTAAATACAGTTTTTTACCACTGAATATTGCTTTCTTCCCTCATGTTTAAGTCCAAGCACCCCTGAAGAAAAAGAAATTAATAGTATTCCTTGTTTATTTAATTTTTTCTTTTCTGTATGGGTAATTTCAAAGCACTGAGACATCCAAAAAGCATATTGCTAATAGCATCTTCTTCATTATAGAAATTTTAACTGTTTCTATTACATGTGTTTTGAGGAAAGGCTGAGAATATTGATTCTTCCATTCCATTGGTGAGTTGTTAATCACAGGAATACTCCTGAATTCATGACTGAGTGCCTACTATTGGAAATAAAGGATTTACTATCTGTCTCTGTAAAAGTAGTATTACTCTAGATTACTAGGAATGCACGGAAGCAGGGAAGTCCATAAATCTGACACACACATTTTGCAAAATATTTATAACTGTGGTAGTTTTCAAATAGCATACTTTGTGTGGTACTTGGTCTGGAGCTACAGGAGGGTTAAATGCTTGCAATTGTGTAAATCTAATGTAGCTGTCATTGAATTCTGAGCAAAATGAGGTCACATTGTTACTAATGCACCCTATCAAATGATCCTGTTTAATTCACACACAGAGTATGTATTTTGTGAAAAAAATAATGCAAAGGATATGTGTGCCTGTTGCAAGTAACATTAAAGGGCTAAGCACTTAGAATTATTCTAGTGATTTAGATCTTGGTAAACATACTCTCAAAAATATCAAACTTAAATTACTTAAGGTGCCTGACTGGACTGATGAAATGTGTTTTATGCCTCCACAAAAGCTAGGGAATTTTAATCAATCACTGGGAAAAGAAAATAGATCAAGTGAGTACCTTCCCATTAGCTCTGCAATGCTTGACAGAAATAGGACAGCAGAGAACAGCTTTTCCTGGTGCACATAGAGTTCTGTTTATGTCATCTGAATTTTATTCTGCACTGCTTATGCACTGTTGCCTGGAGGAACCCTGCAGTCTTGAGGTAAATACAGTAACTTAAAGCTTTATCACTGAACATACTCCTGCCAGTCTATTATCAAGATAATGGGCTCTTTTTCAGGAATTGGAGTAATGTTCTATCCACATACTACTATGAAATTAACAAAATAAGTAAAGAATAAGCAATGGGACTGTTGAGTCCACCCGATGTAAAATCATAGAGTCACAGAATATCTCCATTTGGAGGGGAGTTATAAGGATCATTAAGTTCAACTGCTGTTTCTTGCAGGACTACTTAAAATTAAATCATAAAACCAGGAGCATCATCCAGACACTGCTTGGACTCTGACAGGCTTGATACTATGACCACTTCTCTGGAAAGTCTGTTTCAGTGATCTGACCACCCTTTCTGTGAAGATATTTTTGTATTGTTTAAAATGAACACACCCTGATGAAGCTTCATTCCATTTCCTCATGCCCTACTGCTGGTCACCAGAGACAAGACACACTTCTTTCTGCAGGGCTGCTCCCCTGCCTCTCATTCTCTAATTTTCACATATAACCAGGATTACCCTGCCCGGGTGGAAAATCTGGCACTGGCTCTTCTGTAAGTCATGCAGTTGGTGACTGCCCACCTCTCTGGTCTATCCACAACTCTCCACCCTCAAAGGAAGTTTCCTCCTAATTTAGTATATATTGTCAAAACCATCAAAATTCAATTTTTTTTTCAATTATTTGTAAGCAGAAAATTACAAAAGTATTTCTATGTTCACATTCACTTTGCCTTTCTCATTAGTAGCTCTATGCCATTTATAACAAGAGCTTACTTGATGGTAAACTGAATTTAATGCCTACCAAACTGTGTTGCATACATGCAATAGAGTTCCTTGCTAGAAACAGCAAACAATTTAAAAGTTTACAGATTTCTTTAATGCAGTGCTGAATTCACCTTACTATACATATGTTTACATTTTCATACAGATGCATTGGTTCTTTGTGCTTTTTTATGTTTTCTTTTCCTAGATTTCTGTTCTTAATCCTGTTTTCCATCACTTCTGGTCTTTTAATTTGGGATGACCTATTTATATATTGCAAATACAGTAGTTGGATGTCACTGGCCTGTGTAAGGGAGGGTGTAGAAGAAGGTTGGGTTGATCTGAGTTAACTTATTTCTGAGGTCACCCAGACAGTCGAGGGCTTTTTCTGCTAGGCTCATACAACAAGAGCCGTGCAAAAGCTCTGAATTGTTATTTTTATTCTGGTGAGTTGCAAAGTGTCAGCAAATTCTCAGATCCACAGATAAGTTTTTAGAGGTATGATAAAGAAATTGCTGAGAAATTACAGATCTCCTTGTCTCACATGTCTTTCCTAAATCATATCTTGAACCCAGTTCTACCCTTTTGTAATAGTTTCCTCTATCTCTTCTTTCTATGATGATTATTTAGCTCTCACCAACTTCTGTCTGAAACTTTGGCAGCCTTCAATCTCCATGAATCATTCATTCCATTTGGCTAAACTTGCTTATGGTTAACTGTCCTAATTTGGAAATTATATCCTGTTGTATCCTTTTAACTGGGTGTGAGCAGATGTCATAAAGAATGTTCAGAATTATTTTTTTTTAATACAAAATGTTCCCAAGGGATACAGAGTATGTCCAGTGAGAGTGATTATCTGCTGAGCTCAAGCATGTAGTCATTCACTGTTATTCTGCACAAATTAAAAACGTTGGCTTCTTATCTGATTTTTTTAATTTTAATTTTTAATTTTTATTTTAAAAGATACTAGTGTCAGTGCAGCTTTAGCTCTGTTATTAAGGTGGTTTGTATCAAGTCCAACTCTCCTTCTCTTTAAATAATTTGAAAAATATGTGACTAAAATAAAAAGAGTGTAAAGAAAGCTGTGTCTCATTTCACTATATGTGACAAAGTAAAAAAAAAAGTTTAATTATCTTTTTCGTGTGTGATGTGACTATGAAGAGTAAAAAGACAGTCTTAGCAAATGCCCAGAGAATACTTGAATTTACCTCATAGGTCCTTCAGCATGGTATAATTCAATAATTCAGTAACCACATATTCATGAAGAACATTTTTAGACCTATAATTCTTGTAAATGTTTTCCTTTGCCTTCCTGAGCCAGTTCTTCAATATCACATCCGGAACAGCAATGAAGCAGGGCCTGTGTTGGACTAGAAGCCAAAATTTTCCTTGAAAATTATAACCAGTTCAACTCAAATCTTTCCTCCATCATTTTTCCATTTCATAAAAAATAATTGTTAAAAGAGCAAGCGATATAATCCAAAGATTCAATTGCCTAAATGTTAGCAAATCAAATGACAAGTTCACTTCTTTAAATCTCCATGTCTGTCGAATACTTTTCCAGAAAGCTTCCTGGCTCTAAACTTTCCTCAGACTCATTTTGTCAGTGCCTGTTCAGGAGGTTCTTTGCTTTCTCTTTCTTCCTCAATTTTCTCAGTGATGCTTTTGTACTTCCTTTCTCTTTCTTACATGTAGACATACATCTCTCTATGGAAAAAAACCAAACCAAACCAAAACCAACAACAACAACAAACCCACACAAACAAACACCCAACAGAAAAATAAAGCACATTTCCCCAGCTAAAAGAAACCCAAAATCAAACAAAAAGACCCAACAAGCCAAAACGCACTCCAGCTACATCTTATCACCCAAATATATTTTATTGTAGAAAAATATATGCTTTCATAGATGGCTAGTCTTTTATTCTAGAGCAATTCACAAGTGGCTTGTTACAGCTGTCTTCAATGAAGGGTGACAGCTACTCTTAACCTACCACAGTGACATATATCCAGGCCATAGTTTTATATAAAGCTAATATTCATGGTCAAGATAATGCACCACACCTTTTTCTGGTTAATTTTATTTGCTTTTTTATTTGTTTGTTTCTTTTGTTTTTCTGCAATTGCTTTCACAAGTAACATTAGAAAGGTTTTTTGGCTTGTGGGTTTTGTCTTCTCTTAATATACATATCTTTAGTAATTTGTACTCAAGAAAACCATGAGATATAGTATACATGATTTATTACATTTATTCCAGAAACAGAAAGCTCTCCAGACAGGGAAAAATTTGAAAAATTGACACGTAGTCTGTGCTAGATAAGTATTAGTGGCAGTCAATCAGAAATGTTTAGTAAAATATGCACTGACACAATAGAGCTAAGAGAAACAAGGGAGCTCAAGAAACAGAACATTTTCCTTTTATCTGCACATTAAATTATTAAAAGAACACAAATTTTTATATATAAAGAAGCTAGACAAGAAACGTTTCACATATTTACTAAGAAAGACACTTAAATACTGACTTAAATCTGGTCTATGTTCCTCTTCCAGTATTATTTCTTGCATTTCAAAGAAATGCAACTATGACAACTAAGAATCCCACTGTCATAAATTGATAGGTAAACATTCCCCACTCTGATACACGTATAGTATCAGGAAAAGCATTTTTTTCGTGATGAGTTTAGGATGTAAATGACAAATGGAAGTCAAATAATGAAGACAATAAAAGCATTGTCTGCATTTTACAGTCAGTAAACTAGAGCAGAAAGATTTGCTGACATTTGTCTACTCTGCATGCAGATGTTACTTCCTTTGACATGGGGATTCAGAGTGAAAAAATCTCATAGTGATGTAAAAAAGCTTGCTTCCCAAAATACAGCCAGGACTTGAAACAGAGCAACCATTTAGTTGACTAGGCTTCTATTGAATGTTTAATAATGAGGATTTTGTAACAGAGATGCCCTCTAAAACAAAACAGGAACAAAGACTACAGAATTTTCTTCATGCACTCTTTCTAACTGCCATCAAAGAGCCGTGATTCAAACCCTGCCAGTCATGGCTGCACTTGAACTAATGACTTAGCTGTGAAAAGGCTCTACAGTCTATTACTAATCTCCTGATTCATCTGGGCTTTCAACCCTTTTATACAGCTATATTTACTGGGATCAGAACAGTTGCCCTTCTTAGAATAGATTTTATGCTGCAGCTCACAGTCCAGAGTTCAAGAGTCTTCCATTTAAAAAAGAATAAGTCACAGTGTCTCTGTACAGTCACTTTCTGATAGCAGGGCAAAAAATTGCCCATCCTAATAACAGGATATAATTAAAAATGCCTTTCTCCCATGTTAGGTACTTCACCTTCATAAATGAATGCATAAAGACAAGTGCCTTCTATTTTATCTTATCTCTTTCTTTTTCACATTAGTTTATCTTCACAGAAAATAGACAAATCTAAGTAAATTATTAAAAAAAAAACAAAAAACAAAAAAAAAAAAAAAAAAGAAAAAAAAAAAAAACAAACAAAAAACAAAAAAAACCAACCCAAAAACAGCCAAATCAAATCTGACCAACTGTTTTTATATTGCCATGTACGCTGCTGGAACAAATGAAAAAAACTGTATTATGAGAGAAATAAAGACATATAAGAGAGGGGGAAAAAATTAATACACTATGCTTACTTATGTCAATAAATTATAATTATTGGATGACACCCATTTTAGAAAGTTAGTGACAATTTCACAGGACATACAGAATACATTTTTACATTGTCTGTCTTCTGCAGTTCAGAACTATTATTTATTCTCTTGAAGTATTTGAAATTGAGAATCAGTATTACATCCAGATTTTAAATATCCTTCTTACATCATGATTTTCCTATGTTTTGAAGGTCATGCTGTACCTTTTCAAGTGGATAGTTATGTACCAATGTAGTTCAGGTGCAGAAAGCACATTTCTGGTTCCTGCTGCTGAAATTCATCACTGACCCCAGTGTGGAATACAGCCCAGGTGCAGGCGTCACTTGCCTATCTTCAGACATATTTTCCATAGTGAGAAGCAGTGAACAGAAGCAGTTTTGCTGCACTGTGCTTCACACAGCACAAGCCAGATGTAGATTGTAGTGCTGATGCAGAAAGATGAATAAATTCTAGTCCCTAATAGTTATAATGGAGAATATGCCATCATGCTGAACAGTTCCATGAAGAGGAAAAATAACATTGCCTACTCACTTGGCATGAGCCTGCCCCTGCTTCTAGACATACCAAATTCTTCCCAGGCATGGAGTACACTGTAGCCCCAGCTCAGATAACAGCACTTTTGTATCGTAATAACATGCTGTCATTTGATTTGTATGATCTTTTCGATGGTCATAACTGATATCTATCCTTATGTAAGTTTGACAAACACCTAGAAAAAAGCTGCACAGTTGCTAAATGCTATCACAGCACTTTCTCTTCTCTTAAGTATACTAACATATTGTGTTGGAGCACTGCTCCTTTTAAGGTTGGAGAAAGTTGTTAAAATACTGAGAAAAATTTTTATTTGCATTTGTGTTTCCAATGTTTTCAGCAACACGAGTACTTGCTGTATTTTAGATTGTCACTTGCACTATGCAAATATTTCCTGGGCATATGCGAGGTTTCTTTTTGTGTCTGGGGAGGTACAGCAGGTATGTGTATTCTTTTGTGTAGGACTCTTCTTCAGTTTTCTCTGGGAGACTGTACCTATTCTTCATGTTCAATAATGAAAGAGGAACAGGAGAATATTCAGAACACTTCATTCACTTACATCTTCACCACTGATGTATCATCCTGAGTCTTAATGGAGCCTATGTTGCATCTTGGTAAAATGAATAAGATTTAAAGCCCTTTTAAATCCTGCTCAGAGCTTCTTTGTTCAGATGGAAAGGGATAATAGATAAATAACGGCTAGAATTAACTATGCAGTAAAGATATACTGTCTAGGAAAATCTGCAGAAAGTGAGTTATTGTTCTGACTGAACCTCTAAGTGGTTTAAAAAATGTGTGTTCTAAAAATATCTGTTGGTATAAGCAAAGATTACTGATCCTTTTTTTTCCTGACTTATTTTCAGCCTCAGGATGTTTTAGCCATTTATAAAACAGGTTTCATCTCTAAGTTTTACATATGAACACCTGTTCAGCTGGAAAAAAAAATCTATTTGCAACTGCAATTCTTCCAAGAGTCACAACATAAGTTCCAGTGCATCAACATTACCATGTCAGGACTATAGTGACTTTGAAGCAGTTAGAATTTTCTTAGAGAGTCACTGTTCCAAGGAAATTTAAAACTGCATTCAATGGAACAGGAAGAAGGAAAAGTAAATTATGGTACAATCTAGTGTTTCTCAAATCCTCTGCTAATCAAGTTACGAAACTTTATTTCTATATAATTATGTTTTTAACACTTTTGTATTCATAGACTGAATGGTGGCTTCTGTTTCTTCAAAAATGGTTGCCACCAGAAGAACTGCTCCCATGTTTTAAAAGATCTGTACTTGAAAACCATTTAGGTCTAAAGAAACTCCCCAAAGACTTCTAAAAGACTGAATGCTATTCTAATACACCATATTCCAGTATTCAACTCTTCTGAAGCCTCAGCATCATGCTAAACTGCACGAACACAGCATGACATAAAAAAGCCATTTGGAAAGAAAGCCTACAACAGAATATTTCCAGGCATATTTGGAGCAGGCATTCTATACACACCTAATTAGATGGAGTCAAGGAGTCATACATGTATCCAGCCACACAGCTACTACTACCTCTTTATTTCAAGTTACAGTTCAAACACTCTGACCTTAGTTATTCACATAATTATTTTTAGCCTAATGCTGGAATACAATAATAAAAGAGATATGGGCAGGTATAATTTACTGAGGGTCTCCTCAAGGTGTCTGGGAAGTCAGAAGCCTCATTCCAGATAGCTTCTTCCTAAATTCTTCTGGTCCTTAAAGCAGCGTAATTTTATGCAGCTGATTTTAGGTTACATTTTAAGATTGATTTTATAAAATTTCTTTGGTATTTTGTGGACCTACAATTTTATGATAGTCATAAGTGCCACAAATGACAGATGTAGCGTAACATTCTGATAGAAAGCTTTGCTTGTACCAGGATTAAATTTGTGTTACTGCATATTGAAAGGTATTCATACTTCCATTTGTCTTTAAATTACACCAAGTTCCTTAACAGTTTGACTAGATTAGTAAAACATTCATTAGCATAATCTAAATTATATGCTTTGATTATTTAAATGCAATTGTATGTTTTTCCTCATCAGCAGTAGGACTTTTATGCTGCACAGCATTTCTGTGATTTGTCAGCTAAACTTAGGCAGATAAATCTTTACAAAGTTCAGGACCGATCTACAGGTATTCTTCAAAATGTTGTAATAATGAAAGCAGCAGGGAATGAAAAAGGACAGAGAAAGAAGACACATCGTTCTGGCCCAAATACCCAAGAAGATTCTTTCAAATAAAATTGTTTATTTTGATTGAAAAGTTGAAACTGAAACTGTAACAAGGCCACACTGTAGAACAAAGATTCAAGTATTTAAAGATGGCGTGTCCAATTTTATGACACACTCCTGACAATTCACACAGTGTACAGCAACACAAGAGAAAACAGCCAATTCTTTAGGGAGAGAATAATTTTTGTCTTGAATCCTAACAAAATTCAGTTTTTTATCACCTTCTTTAGTCTTACTAAAATTTTGAAAGTAACCAACAGATCCTGAGCAATAAAAAATAGGAATCTCTCCTGATATCTTTTCTTAAAGTACTTCCGAAGCTACCCTTAAAAACACTTCTGCCACTTTTGGAATATTGTATACTTCCAGCAGAAGTCCTGGATTTTATGAATGGGGCATCCAATCGTTATCTGTTGCATTCTAAAGTCTGGGGAAAGTTATGTTTTGCTTTAATGATTATATAATTCTTTGAGATTAGTTTTTTTTTAATTCTGTCCAGCCTCCTTTAATAATCTCAAGTGTATATTATTCTTAATGACTTCGACATACTGAACTCTAAAAATCAACTGTATTTACCATACTGCACCAGAGCTATGGGTTCTTACAGGATTATACATGGTGCACAGCCAAGAAGGACAAATACTGGCCAAATAGGCAGTGAATCCTACAGAGAAATGGAGGCGCATTAGTGGATCTCCAGCTTTTATATATCACATAAAATTTATACAACTATATCAAGTTATTTTATGCAGATCCGGGCAGATAATTTGCCTTTGGTAATAATACTCATTATAAATTAATTCCTTCTGGTTTTTGGTTTTTTGTTTTTTGTTTTTTTCAAGTGAGCCAATATTTAATTTAGTTTAAATGTTTCCATTTTATCTTTATACTGAAATTCAACCCCTAGAACTACCCTGGCCTGATTTGTGCTATCATCATGATTACACAGTGCAGCATGCTTAACAAGCAGTAAGATCTTTCTACCAACAGCTTTCCTGTCCAGCAAGGCAACCACTCATGCTGTTATCTTGTCAGTTATAACAAAATTTTGGGATTCATCTTCCTGAATTAGAACTGCAAGAAACTCATTATAAAACTTAAATATATAGCCCAGTCCTTTACTTGCTTGGGCTACTGTTTTCATTGTTGTTGTTATTGTTCTGTTGTTAGTTTGTTTTGTGGTTTTGGGTTTGTTGGGTTTGTTTTGCACATTTTGTTTTTGTTTTTTTTGCAACCAGAACACATTGTTTAAAGTGAAGGAGACTCTAAATATAAGTGGAGAAATGCGTACTCTAAACCCTTCTCAGAACAAAAAGGAATTTAAGCATTTTACCTGAACATTGATGATATTACCAATTAGTACTGTGCCAATAAAGTTGCTATTATCAGGTTTCAGAAATAACTATATTTAAAGGAATGAAAAATGGCCTTTTTTTCCCTCTGAAAATTCTCTACAAAAAATCTGTATCTACCCAGAGGTGACTCTAGAGATCCTGAAATCAGAGTTTAGTGGAACTGCACCTTATGTCTCACAAATAGATTAAGAAATGAAGGAAATGTAAGAAATGTAGGAAAAATTTGTTTTCATCCTGCAAAATGCATTGTAAGTCAGTATTTTCTTATTTGAGAAACTTGAAGACTTCTACTCTCAAACATTTCTTTCCTTGTCCCTGTCAGCACTTCTTGAGACTAAAACATCAGGGATTCTCACAGATCACATGCTCTTTCTACTTCTCTGTACTACCTCTGATTACTTTCTGGAAGTGCAATGCCAGACCTGGGAAAAAAAAAATCCATCCAATGCCTCACAAAAATTTGGCATAATGTTGTTTTAGGTATTAGAAGATGCTCTTTCCTTCTCTCTCTCTCTTTTTTTATTTTTTTATTTTTTATTTTTTCCCTATTTTCCCTCATATACTATCTTCACAGTTGGAAAAACTTTAGAATGTTTTGCTTAGATTCAGCAACATCCAAGAACTGGGAGGGGGCGAGGAGGGGAGGGGTGGACATTGCTTCTGAGAGATTTCATATAAAACTAAAATAAACCCTCTCAAATTCAAGTGTTTCAAGTGTTATAATAGTATTCATTGTCCATTCATTAATATTATCCAAACATAAATGTAAATTATCTGCATTTGTCTAGGCAGCGTCTGTTCAAATAAACCTAGAATTCATGCACCAGATAATGACAGCATGGTGAATTAGAAGTATTTAAATGACTTTTTTTTTCAGCCAAGGACATTGTAGTGAAAGAAAAGCAATTTTCATAATATTTTTTAAGCAAAGGAAAAGATCTATAGAGTATAATGTGGCTGAAAATTATTTAATCTCTGTAATAGAAGTTTTCAAAATTTTCATCTCTATTGCGGAATCCTATTCAGAAAACTATTCAGCAAATGCTGTTGGTTTTAAATAAGTTCTGGCATGTTCATAAAAGAAATGAAAGAGTGTTGTATCAATGGCTTCCAGCTATGAAACAACCTGTTGCTTTATCTGAAAAATGCTAGTGAAGTTCATTGAATTAATTTACTTTACTCCAGAGGACTGCTCACTTGTATGACAACCATGAGACAGTCCAGGCTGCTGACTCATTCATACAATATTCTACTACTTCATTTGATCTTACAGCAATATTTGAGGGAAATTCAGCATTACAATAAACCAGAAATGTTCATTGATGCTCATAGTCTTCTGACTTTTCTGTTTTTCAGAGAACTGCACACGTCTTCTCTCTGGTCACCCATATTCTCTTGTGGAAACCAATAATGGAGAACATTGTCATCTCTTCCAAACAGGAGAAGTGGAATATGATGCAGTGATGAGGTACAAATTAATCGCAGACAGTTTTAAACCATTTGCTTTAAGACAGTGTCTTGGGGTGACAGAGGAAGAAGAATCAGAGAATCACAGAATTAACTAGGTTGGAAAAGAACTTTTGAGATCATGAAGTCCAACCTATGACCTAATACCTCCTCATCAACTAAACCATGGCACTGAGTGCTGTGTCCAGTCTTTTTTTTAAACGCCTCCAGGGACAGGGACTCCACCACCCCTCTGGGCAGCACATTCCAATGCTCAGTCACTCTTTCAGCGAATAATTTTTTCCTAATTTCTGGCCTAAACTTCCCCCAGTGCGGCTTGAGACTGTCCCCTAGTTCTGTTACTATTTGCCTGGGAGAAGAGACTGAGCCCCATCCAGCTACCCCCTGTCATGGAGTTGTAGAGAGTGAAAAGGACTCCCCTGAGCCTCCTCTTAAGCTAAACAGCCCCGCTTCCCTTAACTTCTCTTCATAGGGTTTGTGTTCTAGAGCCCTCACCAGCCTTGTTGCCCTTCTCTGGACACGTTCAAGCAGCTCAACATCCTTCTGAAATTAGGGGACCCAGCCCTGGATACTGCACTCAAGGTATGGTCCAACCCATGCCAAGTACAGGGGAAGAATGGCTTTGCTGGTCCTGCTGGCCACACTGCTCCTGATGCCAGTGACCTTCTTGGCCACCTGAGCACACTGCTGTCTCATGTTCAGGAGGAAAGTATTGTACTGCTGTACAGGGCTGTACTTGCTGCATAGTGCTAATTCATTCATCAACTTTATCTAACTCTACATGGCACATACAAATAAAATGCTCTTTGCTTCCCTTCCCCTCTTTACCCTTCCCTCTTTCCGTGCCCCTTGGGGAGATATTTTCCCCTTTTCTTAAAAAATACTGTGACAGTCTCCTGGCTTTAAAGTTTTACCATAAAATCAGCTTTAACCACTCAGCTGGTGTTCTTGCTTCTGCAGGCTATGTGTCTTAATAATTTCCAGCATATTTCTCTTCACAAACCACTTCCTGAAAGCTAAGAGAAATGAGCAAGAAATGAATAAAAGAAAATAAATAAGTTTACAGTGATGGAAAATAGTAACGGCATAGATTATAGCTGGGGAAACTATGTGGAAACTACTAGAAATATAAGTTATTTCAATGTTTTCATCCTGCAGTCAAATAAATGGAAAAACAAATGGCACCAACAAATGGCATTACATAACTGAAGCTTACAAACATAAAGGCCTATAAAATAGCCTAAAATTTAGAGTTTCTACTAGGATCTAATTAGGCAATGAAGTCAAAAACATAGATATGCACAATTTAAATGCAACTGAAAACCAACGAAAACCCCAATCCAAATCTAAACCAAAATGAGTGAAAAAAATCCACCCCAAAAAAATGACCCCAAAACTGAAATAGGGATTGAGTCACATTAATATAAAGAGAAAGTCATAAATATGTTTAATTTTTGGTAAAATACATTTGTATACACAGATACACACACACATGTACAGAAATATGTTTGTATATAAGTCTATAGAGATATATGTACACGCAGACAAATATATCTGCATATATGTGTGTGCACATGTGTGTCTGACTGTCTGTCTGTCTGTGTACTCATGAGTAGTGAGTTGACCCTGGCTGTATGCCAGGTACCCACCAAATCAGCTACACCAGCCCTCTCCACAGCTGGACAGGGGAGAGAAAAGTGACAAAGGGTTCACTGAGATAAGGACAGAGAGAGATCACTCACCAAATACTGTCATGGGCAAAACAGAATCACTTTAGAGATATTATTTGAATTTATTACTAGCAAAAGCAGAGCAGGATAACAAGAAATAAAACGAGACCTTGCAAAGACCTTTCCCCAACCCCTCCCACCGTCCCAGCTCTACCTCCTGTCCCGCAGTGGCGCTGGGAGATAGGGAGTGGGGGTTATGGTCACTGCATCACGAGCTGTTTGTTCCACTGCTCAAGGGAAAGGTGTCCTTCCCTCGCTCCCATATGGGATCCTTCCCATGGCAGACAGTTCTCCATAAACTTTTCCAACATGACTCCATCCCACGGGCAACAGTTCTCTCCCAACTCTTCCAACATGGGTCGCTCTTCCATGAGGTGCATGTGTCCTTCCATGTGTCCTTCAGGCACAGCCTGCTCCAGCGTGGATCCCCAGTGGGGTCAAAAGTCCTGCCAGGAAATCTGCTCCAGTGTGGGCTCCTCTCTCTGCACATCTGCAGATCCCTGCCAGGAGCCTGCTCCAGCGCAGGCCTCCCAGGGGCCCATGACCACGCTCCTCTCAGGCATCTGCCTCTCCCAGTCCGGGCCTCCTGCACGGGCTGCAGGTGGATCTCTGGGGACCCCATGGGCTGCAGGAGCACAGCTGCCTCACCATGGGCTGCACCACAGGCTGCTGGGGAATCTTAGCTCTGGCTCAGCCTGGAGCACCTCTGGTCCCTCCTTCTGCACTGCCCTTGGTGTCTGCAGGGTTGCTCCTCTCACAGATTGTCACTTTGCTATTCTCTGGCCTCAATTACATCTGCATAGTAACATTTTCTTCTTCTTACGTGTTATCAAAGAGGCATTAAAACAATCACTGATGCACTGATGAGTTCTGTCTTGGCCAGGAGGACATACGTCTTAGAGCTGGGTGGAAATAGCTCTGCTGGACATGGAGGAATTTTCTGGAAGCTTCTCCCAAAAGCTACCCCTGTAAGACCTAGCTATAAAACCTTGCCTTGTAAATAATACAGCATGGTTCTGAATTCACCTGTCAGCAGTATGGAAAAAATATTACAAGAGTAATAGCAACTTTCAGTGTGCATGTGTTTGTATATATGTTAAGATGTGTATTTAAAGTTTACATCTATGGAGAAATACGACAGATAAGATAGTGATGATATCACGAATGATGAATTCATGACATCATGAAGGATATAATTAATGATGAATGATGAACAAATTGCATTTTCATCTGATTTAAAATGCAATTTAATCTTTATTACGATTGTCAATATAATCAATACATACCAGTTGCAAGAAACACAGAGAGACAGCCTTATTATAATGAAATGAATTTTGATAAGCAGAGCCACAGCAAGTCTGTTCCCATGCAGTGCAACTTCATTAAAGTATCCATGCAGGAAGCAAAAATATAACATTCAGCCAGTGAAATGGAGAGATTGTTCATTCCAGAACAGGACTTTCTTTACTTCAACTTGCCCATTTCCTCCTAGAGTTCATAACAACATTGAGAAATCAACCACATCATGTTGTGAAAGTCCATTTCTGTTGTTTTAACACACCTGAAATGTTGGATTCCAAGCAAAATTGAGGCATTTTCAGAATTTTATCAAAATTGTCTGATAGTAATGAAATTGTGGTACTATAAAAAAAGTACTTATAAAAATATTGAACAGCTTGAATAATAATTGTAATTTTCCTATATTATGTGTACTATTAAGAAAAGTCTACTCAGACAACAACCAATTAACAAAAACTCTGTAATTAGAACATGGGAGACACTTAAGATTTTATGGGTTTATATATATATATGCTCTGAGACTCTTATTTGGTAAAATTCTTCTGTGTAGCCTGTTCTGGTCACCTTTTTCACATATTGGGGGGTACTCAGAGGTTGTAATTGAGATTTCTGATTCATCTCTTCTGGAGCAGGGCAGTTTCGATATTTCCTTGAAAAGACAAAAAATATTTTGTAGTCCTTTGCATTTGTACACCTTCAGGCACTTCATGAAGAGCATGATCCTCTTTATCTTCCCTTCTCCACCTAGGCAAAAAAAGAACAAAATCTGAACTAGAATTTTTTCTCCCAAGCCCTTCTTCATGTCTAGTAGCATCTGTGGCATTGAGATAGTGAAAATCTGAGTAAATTTCAGAGCAATTGTAACAGTTTTTCCTATTTTTTCATACTTCCATAGGAAATGACCTCTTACAATAGCCTCTTGAGGTCAGCGGAGTATCTTTGGTGTCATCCACAAATGCTGGTTGTTTGTCCCATTTCAAGCTGGAAAGAGAACCATAAGAACAAGCTAAATTCTAAAATTCCATACCTGTTAGAGTTCTTCACTAAGTCAAGAGCATCCCATCAAGTGGCTAGGGTATTCTTTATGAATACTGTTGTGAAGCAGAACCTTTGGAAGACCTACACTAATAATAAGCCACACCACTACAATACAGTCTTGTTTCTGAAACTTCTCTTTGAAGGCAAAAGCAATTAACTTGTGCAAAAAAATCCCTCCAAATAAAGTAATAACTAAGCTGTGTTTTGACTATTTCTTTAACGCTTTTAAGTTCAGAGGACAGATAGCCTTAAATATTAAGGATACTTGGCATTTTTCTAGTTTGTTATGCAGTTCAATTGTCTGCACATATCAGTCATTTGTCTTGGGGTAACTCTGATTTTGATTTATACAGTGCTGACAGAACAAAATGACTTACTTAATTTTTCTTCTCCTCCATGTTATTCATTACTAAGAACACTTTCCTCAACTGGAGCTCAACCTATATATTACTCAGGAGTACAGATTATTTCCCAAGTTTAGGTAGGAATTTTGCATTTATCTTTTTACTGTTGTGGCAGAGTAGTTGAGAGAAGACTCTCAGCCAGACAAAGAAGTAGGACACAGTGACTGCATGGATGATTATGATTAGATTCATTGCAAATACAATACCTAAATATTGTCAATGCAGTGTCTAAATAACAACTCTATTGCAATGGATTGCAGTATAACTAAGTCATAGTCCCAAGCTGAAGGGAGATCACTTTGCTTTTTAAATTTCTCAGGAATCCAGGTGTGGCTAGGTCTGCTTGGTCTCAGATTTGGTCAACAGTCTGTGTTTAAAGGGTTTGGCTAGAAACATATATGTTTCCAGTCTTTGGCCTTACAGAATTCACAATTACCAAGCCAGAAAGTCCCTATGCAGCTACTTTAGGACTTTTTCTACATATTTGACTGGATACTAGTGTTTTTACTCAGACAAAATTGAGAATGGCATCCCTGCTGAGAGATGGGGAATCCATCCAGAAGCTGCTTGCAATATTGCGACATCAGTCTGACCAGTTGGCCAGATATGCAGCCACATTTTATATCCTCATTTAAGTACCGAAGTCAATTGCAAATATCTCTGTTTCCTCTCCAGAATACAGTTATTGAGCATACTGACAGTTCTTCCTGCAAAACCCACTTGGTCTTCTTATCCCATATCTTATATATATTATATCATCTTATATCTTATATCTTATATCTTATATCTTATATCTTATATCTTATATCTTATATCTATCTTATATCTTATGTATTATTTTACGATATCTTATATCTTATATCTTATGTATTATTTTATGATATATCTTATATCTTATATCATCTTATATCTTATAGCTTATAGCTTATAGCTTATAGCTTATAGCTTATCTTATCTTATCTTATCTTATCTTATCTTATCTTATCTTATCTTATCTTATCTTATCTTATCTTATCTTAGGACAAACCAGATTGCATTATCACAGAGAGCAGAAAGGGAAATGGAGTGTGTGGGGTCTGTGGAGGTGTGTGTAAGCCACACATGAAGACCCAACTGTGCTTCACAGTTGTCCACGTTAAGTTATTTGAAATTATTTCCTATCATTTTGTGTTGTGGTTTGTTCTTTGCTTGCTGTATGTTTTTTTCCTGTCTTTCCCTTCCCTGATAGATTTGCCTGAGTTTGTACCACCCCTTACATATCAATCTTCGCATACCACTCCTCCCCTCCTAGACGTTTCCTTGTCAATCACCTCCCTGATCCCCTGTCAGTTAATCAACGCCTCCTTCGCTCCTTCTAGAAGGTTCGAGGAGAGTCGTCAAATGATAGGCTGAGGGTCAGAGACCCCTCTCACACTCCCCTTATTTGGTGTTCCTCTGTTACCCATCTTGCATTGTGTCCACTCCCCTATTGGCAGATGGACTGTTCCCGCCTCTGTAACCTCCCCCCAATAAAAGAGGTTTGTCAGCTCTAGTTTGGTGATCTTCAGAGTTTGTATCTCTTGAGTGTAAGAGCTCCTTGGAGCTTCAATAAAGACTTGGACTACTTGGTTACACTGCTGGAGAGTTCTCTCTCATCCTTGGCCTCCTTCGGGAGGCAACACGGGGTAATGCCTGTAGCCGCCCCTCGGTACCCCAGGGCACTGAGGAGTGTGCCCAGCCAACCCCTGGGTCTGGAGCCAGCCAGGGTCGCCTGCTGAGGCAAAAGGGAGGCCCAGCATCAATCCTGGATGCAGACATCTGTAGGTAGATGACAGTCCTAGTCATACTGTTTCATTTCAGGTAGACACACAAGGAACAACAGGTTGGACCTAATTATCCCTATTGTTCCTTTCCAACTCAAGATATCCTGTCTTTCTATGATATACTATAAGCCAATATTTAAGCTGCTAAATCAGATGCTCAAGAGGTAGATACTCCGGTTTCAAATTTGCCTTTATGGGTCTCCTACACATACATACTTAATGAGAGTCTTTAACACCCTTTGCACTAGAGGACTCTTATCTTTGGTGTCTCAGGTACAGAATACTCACTATGAAGCATCCATTTGTATATTTTCTCTGGTTTTATTACTTAGTCCTATGCCTGTCTTATTGAATACTCTTCAGACTATGTTCTAAAAGGCAGAATTACTCATATGTTTTTGTCTGTGCTAGAAGCTGAACATAATCAGTGATTAGATTTTTTAAAGCATTCCTCTGAGAAGAAAATCTGACTGTAGGCATAAGGAGTCTAAAAGACTACTTAGGACACAAAGGAATATGTGGTGTTCGTTTGTTTTTATCCTACATTCTTCTCTCTCCTCCTCACTTGCAATTTTGAAGTATCTGTCTGTGGGGGCTGGCCCCTTGCAAGTTCCTACATTGCAGCAACTGATAGCTTAGTAGCCTTCAGCGTAGGAGTAAAAAAGAACCTGCATTTTCTTATGATGTCAAGGTATAGTGGCAAGATTGGGAGTACAAGGAAGGAACTAGACAGATTTGTTCGTTTTAAGACTTGCATTTAGTTTATTTAGGATTTTTTTTTCTTTAATCTCAGCATTAACATATATCATTAACCACATATGTCAGAGAAAGCCTAGAGAAATAAAACCCTCAAATGTAAAAGCACTATGGATTAAATTTTTTATCTACAACAAAGGATAGGACTTTTTCAGAATGTTTAGATCTGTGTAAAAACAGCTTATCTGCTGATCTTTGCAATTTGTTTATATCAGAGTCATATATTTCAAATTTTAAATACTGGGAGGTTACAGTAAGTGAGAACTGGAAAATAACAGCATTCAAGTTCAATGAGAGAGATCAAACAGGAATATTTTATTGGGGGGCCATTTGCACAATTAAAAGCACTATCACTACAATATGTTACGTTACTTGAAACTCGTCTATCTGGTATATCCTTTATTAATACATTAACTTAATATTTTGGAAATTTTTGGTCACTTAAGATAGGAGCTACCAGCAATATTCAAATGTGTCGTATTTGAACTAAGAGTAAGCTGCAGTTATTGAGACACAAGCTTCTGAAAAGTAATGGTACGTAGATCTCACAGCTTTATCAGGGAGTGAGTTGTGTCACCTTATAATGTGATATAGATGATTCGTGATTGAGTAGAAGCATGTAATTCAATTGGAGAGTTCTGCTGACACAAGAGTAGCCTTCAGGTGATTTATGAATGAGAGTAGAGCACCTCATTGAATTATAACCTTGGTATTCAGCTTGGAAAGGGTTTTCAATATACATCATTATTCTCATTCTAGATGATATGAGAGAGGGATTTAGGGAAGTGAAGAAAACAGATAATAAAATTTTTGAATTGGAAACATGTGCAAGGAAATAATTTCAACTCAGGTTTTTAAAACAAAGTTTGTAATATTTGTGTCTATATAGAAGCTTGAAATTTGGTATCTTTGGACATAATTTTATGTTTCCCCAAACCAGAATACTGGGTGTCTTATGACTGTTTCATTGTATGTATCATGATTAATTGGCAAGTATTTTCCATTCCAAAATGCAATTAATCCAAGTTTTCCTTAACAACTCAAATTCAAGACCATTAATGCAATAAACTAATTCTTCCCTGAAGATTCATTGGCTGAATAAAGAGGCAACTGTTCCCATGCAGGAGACTGCTAGTGTATGGAAAAAAAAAATCATAATTAATGCCCATTTCCTTTTCCAGTGTAACTTGTTTTCAGCAGCCATGTATTCATGGGGCTGGTACTCAGAAGCAAGGGAAGGCTATGAGACTCCATCTCATTTCCCCTCTTGTGTATGCATTTACGCCCCCTGTGCAGGGTTCAAGACCTCTGAGCCAGCTGAATCCCAGCCCACCTATGTGCAGAGATTTCCTCACAAATTAAGGCCTGTGAAAGTGTCCATGGAGTGAGTCCATGATCTTGCTACAGTATAAATCAGAACACATCCAACATTCAAGAGAATCCAAGAAGTCAGAGTGGCCCTTGGGTTTAAAAATGCAGTGTTAGCTGTAGAGAACTGATGCAATATAGACATTGTGTAACCCCTTCTGAAACTTCCCCAGAACATACCAATTATTTAGTCCTGAATTATTCACTTGTACACAACCATCACTAAATATTTGATATATTCAATTATCGATGTGGCTCACCAAGTTCTACTCATGTATTATGAATATCATGCAAGAACATGAACAGGTACTAACAGAGTCATTTTGAATAGGCAAGGAACAACAAGTAGAGGTAGTATTGTTTGCCTTACAGAGAAACAGTCAGGTACATGTTCCTCACAGGGGTGTTCTGTGAGAAAGTTCAGACATAAAAGAGAAATAAATTAGGAGTGTTGCTAGAAGCAGCTGAGCAGAACAACAAGTTGTACTAATTCCCTTTCTGAGGCACAACCCCTTCTCAGATTCTTTCAGCATCAAGGGCATGGATTTTCTTCTAACATGTATAATACCAAGTAATTCTGCTGTCACACAGGTGGTGCACTAACAAATGAAGATCAATTTGCAAAGGGGAAGTTTAGCTTAATTTCTGCTTGTTGTCTAGTTACACGTTATCAAGAGAGTTTTGTTTCTTTTTTCACCTGTAACAGTTCACATTTTTGTGGTAGTGGCATTTGAGAAAGGGAGTGACAATGAGCAAGGGAGGGCACAGTTTTGAAAACTACAATTAATGTAAATTTCATAATGAATATCATATCTGTCTTATCTCAGCGTGAAATCAAACAGGTTGTATTACGGCCTGCTTTCTCCGTCAAGACAGAAAGCATTGCATAGAAGACTTGAGAACAGTACCATGGGAGCAAAAGGAAATTTGCTTTTACAGATTCAGGGCCTGCTATTACACTATTTGTGTAACTTGAGGCTTTATGATATGAACAGGGTTCAGCTGACATTAGGATAGCACTGAGAGAACCAGAAAAAGTGATAAACAAGCAAAATTACAGATATCAGGGAGTAAACCACCATGAAACAAATCCTGAAGAAAATACAATACTACACCTAATGTTTAAAAGAATTGTTTTTTATCAGTGGTAGACTAGCAAGATCTGATCATCGGGCATATAAAGCAGATGGATTTTAACCACTAGCTTCATAGTGAATACAACAAGGGTTATCAAACTATAAAGGTACACTCATTAAAAAGAATAAAAAATAAACAGGAGAGGGTCATAATAATACAAAAAGGAAGATCCTGAAGAGCTGATATGTGCAGCATATTGTCAAATAAATTGCTACAGAAATCACAGAATCTTTGAGTGTCTGAGATGATGCAGCAGCTCTGGAGATCTATTAGTCCAATAGCTTCTCAGAGCAGGGTTAGCAGCAGCAGGTTGCACAGGACTGTGTCCAGGTGTGTTTGAGTACCTCCAAAGATGGAGACCACAACTTCTCAGGACAGCCTGTGCCAGTGTTTGACAATCCTCACACAAAAAAACCAAGCTCCACTACCTGATAGCATAGCCTCTTCACCAGAGCACACCTCCTACAGATGCCAGGACCAATGCCTCTGGCTCCAGCAAAAAGTCCTGAATATCACTGCAGCTTATTTCTGCACAAGTACCTTGTTCCTCAAGAGCTTGGGTCTCTGATGTAGCAAAGACACAGAGTATTTCCTTACAGTATTAAAGAACTCATCTTTCAGTAACAGCTTTGGCCATAGGCACACACATGAGATATTACCCCAAGCCAAAATTCCAGCTAAAAAGTTATTTGTGACAAAACTAGAAATAATTATGAAAAGATAAAAAAGTTTACTTCATGTGTTAAAACATATAATTTGAGGTATGTTTATATATCTCAATCATACATACGTAGAATCATGAAATTGAAAATAATAGGACAAAAGGACCCTTACCCTAGGTAGTGATTTTGGCTGGGGTAGAGTTAATTTTCTTCACAGTGGCTGGTATGGGGCTGTATTTTGGATTAGTGCTGAACACAAGAGTTGATAATACAGAGATGTTTTTGTTATTGCTGAGAGGAGCTTGCACACAGGCAAGGCCTTTTCTGCCTCTGGTACTGCCAAGCCAGCAAGGGGACTGGAGGTCCATGGGTGGTTGGGAGGGGACACAGATAAAACAAGTGACCCACACAGACCAAAGGTGTGGCAGTGTGCAAATTAAGTTTATTACGTTTATTGTAATAGTTAGTTTTATATACCCTGTTCAGCCTCATGGGCATTTCTTTGTCTCCCTCAGTTGTGTTAATGCATGCACCTGCTGCTGTTATGTAACCGTCTGTTATTTGTCCATCATCTTTCCCGCCATTGTGAAACCCACCCCAGTTATCCCTAGTTGGTCCAATTTGATTTTCCTGCCTGTGTAACTGCCCTGAAGACACTTTCCATTGGTTGCTGTACTTCACCACTCCCTTTTTCCTATCCGGATAAATCCTGGGTCGCTGAGTTCTCCCGCAAAATTTGGGAGTCAGTGACCAGGTGCAATAAACCCTGTCACTACCTCAACGGTCTCCTTCCTCCCTGTCTCTGCATCACATTATCCATCGCTGCTGAGAATATTCTCTCGGAAACCAAGAACCCCCTACAAGAATCAGCCCAGCCCGCGCTGCTCGCTGGCTGATCTTCCGTCACTGTACACTGTGTCTGGGCTAGCCTGAGGTGCAGAGACGCAGAGGTCTCCAGCGGCACAGTGACACAAAGGGATATTCCAGACCATACAACATTATGCTCAGTATAAAAGGAGAGGGGAAGAAGGTGGAACAGGGGGGGTATTTAGAGTGATGGTGATTGTTTTCTTAAGTGACCACCACACATAATGGGGCCCTGCTCTCCTGGAGATGGCTGAACACCTGACTGCTCACTGGAAGTGGTGAATGAATACTTTGTTTTATTTTGCTTCTGTGCATGGCTTTTGATTCCAGTATCCAACAGCTTTTATCTCAACCCATGACTTTTCTACCTTTTACCCTTCAATTCCCTCCTTGATCCTGCTGGCAGTGAGTGACCAGCTGTATAGGGTTTGTTTTCTGGCTGGGATTAAACTGTGACACCAGTAAAATCTGTGAAAAAATATTAACACTTGAAATAATCTGGTGATTATTTTCTGTGGAATTTTTCTATAGGAGCTTGGAAAAGGACTGGTCTAACTGTCCAAGACCTCTCATGAAGACAGACAACTTTTATTTTTTTAAACCCATAGGTGTACCCGTGATCTGTCAAGTCAACACAGAGGCCAAATACAATTCCAGGGGTGTCCTCTCTGACACATTAGAGTTTTGTCCATCACAGCTCCAGTCTGCCCTGCCAACAAAAAAAAAAATGGCTCACAAGCATTCAAGCTTGGAAGAGTTTGGAGTTGGTGTATATATATATATATATATATATATATATTTTTTTTTTTTTTTCGTACATGCAGAGTGAGGGAACCTGCCAGCATACAATTCAAAAATGTTATTGAATTTTTAAAGGTCTTTAATCAAGCTGATCAGTTTGGATATATTTATTCAGAAGCTTTACCATGTGGAACTGGAGAGAGATTGAGAAGTCAGCAAAAACTTGTTTTAATTTGAGCCCACAGTGGATAATTAGATTGATGTGCATTTCATCTTATATACACTACATGTGAGTAAATATCTAACCCCATCTTTCTAACCTTGTTAAACTCAGTACTATAAAATAAAATGGAGTTGGTAATTGCATTTTCAAAAGTATACCTAGAGGCCACAGACTCATATGGATTTCTTAATTTCTTGTTCTTAACAATAAAATGGGACATGGAGCTTTAAAGCCCAGCAGGGCTGCTGTGTAGTTTAAGGAAGGAAATGAATTCTGAGAGCAGTGAGCTAATAAGATGCCACTTTTCTGACTCTCTTTCCAGTGTTCTTTACAAAAGGGGATATTCTCAGAAGCTCTCTGAATAATGAGAAATGAATATTCTGAAGAGTATAACCAAAACAACTAAACCTGTGAAACAGATTCTGTGAAACTGCTCTGCTGCACTATTAGACATCATTAACAGTCCTCTAAAGATGAAGATGCCATCTTTCTTCTTGTCTGAGAGGTTTGTTTTTTACAGATAAAAACCTTAAGATGAAGCTCTTAACAAAAACAGGGCTCCTAACACTAGTATCTTCACTCTCCTCTATTTAATTTTTCATGCTTGGAGGTTCATCCTCTAACTCCTTCCTCAATATTGCCTCTTTAACTCTTGTGTAATCCTGCTGTTAAATTCTCTTGTTGCCATTGCCAAAGATTCTAGTTTGGTAGTGCAGGATATCACCATGTCTTGGGGTGATTTTACGGTGATTAGTCTATTCCCTGATCAGCTGCTCTATGCCCAGAAATGGTTGCTGGAGCTTTAAGGTGGGTCTGGGGGCAGAGGAAGCCTTGGTGCTCTTCAGCAGGCTTTTTTAAAAGTCTCACCCCCAGGCATCCAGGTGCTGTACAGAGTGTGTTTTTTGCTTTGCTAGATTTGGTTAGCTTAGGGAAGAAGGTTTTTTTTTTTCCTTTCCCTGGCCTTGCAGAGGCTTCACCAGCATTTTTCAAAGTCAGCTGGATAGTTTGGTTTTGGTCCAAGACCTGATAGAATAACCAGCAGGAGAAGGATCAGCCAGGATCAGCCGGAACGGTGAGGGGCTGCTCTGTTTTGGCCCCAGACCCTTGGCAAAGATGAGCCAGCAAGAGAAAGTCCATCTGCTTCATCAGCCATGAAGAGGGGACCAGCACCAGAGATTCACCAGGTTTCATCTGGTTTTACCAGAGCTGCTGTATGAACTTTTTGGGTTTCTTTCCTGTGAGATATTTTTTCTTCCCACCAGTGGTTGTGGGTTTTTTTTTTCCTTCCCTGGCATTTAGGGGCATTTTGTTTTGGAGTGGGTATGTGAGAGGGGAAATAAGGTCTGATAGTTCAATAGCTAGCATTTATTTACCCTTTTTTTGCCCGTCCAGTGTGGGCACTCAGTTTGTCAATAAACTGTTGTTTTTTCACTTTCATCCACTAGTACTCATTCATTTATTTTTAGAGGAAACACTCATTCCAGAGTGTTTTTCTCCTAAACTTGTCTCTAAACTGAGACACACCCTCTCATGGTGCAGAACGGGAAATCACTGCCAATGAATGCTGATTATGATAACTTTCTGATGATGTGAGTGAGTAGAATCTAAGCAATGTAGAGCAGAATCTGGCTTTTCTTCTTGCTTTATTTAAGTTGTATTGGATATATGTAGCCAGCTTTTGAGAGCAGGGGCTACAAGGGTGGCTTCTGGAAGAAGCTTTTAGAAGATTCCTCTGTGTTTGGCAGACTAAAACCCTGGTAGCTGCAAGACAGACAAACTCCTGCCAAGTGCTGGACCTGTTGCATATGACGGTGGTAATGCAAGAAAAAAAAAAAAAATACTATGCAGATGTAATTGAGGCCAGAGAATAGCAAAGTGACAATCTGTGAGAGGAGCAACCCTGCAGACACCAAGGGCAGTGCAGAAGGAGGGACCAGAGGTGCTCCAGGCTGAGCCAGAGCTAAGATTCCCCAGCAGCCTGTGGTGCAGCCCATGGTGAGGCAGCTGTGCTCCTGCAGCCCATGGGGTCCCCAGAGATCCACCTGCAGCCCGTGCAGGAGGCCCGGACTGGGAGAGGCAGATGCCTGAGAGGAGCGTGGTCATGGGCCCCTGGGAGGCCTGCGCTGGAGCAGGCTCCTGGCAGGGATCTGCAGATGTGCAGAGAGAGGAGCCCACACTGGAGCAGATTTCCTGGCAGGACTTTTGACCCCACTGGGGATCCACGCTGGAGCAGGCTGTGCCTGAAGGACACATGGAAGGACATATGCACCTCATGGAAGAGCGACCCATGTTGGAAGAGTTGGGAGAGAACTGTTGCCCGTGGGATGGAGTCGTCTGCCATGGGAAGGATCCCATATGGGAGCGAGGGAAGGACACCTTTCCCTTGGGCAGTGGAACAAACAGCGCGTGATGCAGTGACCATAACCCCCACTCCCTATCTCCCAGCGCCACTGCGGGACAGGAGGTAGAGCTGGGACGGTGGGAGGGGTTGGGGAAAGGTCTTTGCAAGGTCTCGTTTTATTTCTTGTTATCCTGCTCTGCTTTTGCTAGTAATAAATTCAAATAATATCTCTAAAGTGATTCTGTTTTGCCCATGACAGTATTTGGTGAGTGATCTCTCTCTGTCCTTATCTCAGTGAACCCTTTGTCACTTTTCTCTCCCCTGTCCAGCTGTGGAGAGGGCTGGTGTAGCTGATTTGGTGGGTACCTGGCATACAGCCAGGGTCAACTCACTACAGATGTCTAGGATATCTTAGGACCAGTTTTTCCACTGTCTTTGACATCAACATCTAACTTCTTAAAATGAACAGACACTGTTAATGTAAATTAAATACTCTGACACTACCATGTTTTGATTATGACTCTACGTCCTTCAAATATTAATGATGGTAAAACAGAGGCACATGTGGATGAAGAGAATTCAGTTAAGATATAATTCATAAGAACACGATTTGGTCACCTCAGCTGCAGATTATCTCTCTGATTGCAAAGATCACATTGAGATTTACAGGCTCACTACCTGCAAAGCTATATGGAGAACCCAATAGTCCTCCAATTATAGCTGTGCTGAGACTAAAATATACAGATGGGCAAGAGATATACAGTCATCCAGAGATCCTGTAGGGTAATCCTGAGGATTACTCCTTTCCTGTATATTATTCCCAATTACTTTCCTCAGCCAACATCACAAAAAATAGTGTTTCCCCTACTCACACTGGGAA
This sequence comes from Prinia subflava, assembly GCF_021018805.1. NCBI lineage: Eukaryota > Metazoa > Chordata > Aves > Passeriformes > Cisticolidae > Prinia > Prinia subflava. Next base: position 72,861,833 of record NC_086283.1, on the reverse strand, counting down.
ATCGTCCAAAATTCATCTTCAGTGTTTTAGGATTTTAGCTTTTTGTCTAATCCAAACTATCATATCCTAATATTCTGCACTGCTATACCCAGAAGTTATCTGACAGGTAATGAAACTGCAGAGCTGTTGAAGAGTTTGCTAAGGTAAAAACTATAGCAGCAGTGTACACCAGTTTACAAAACCAAAGGGTTTGGTTATATGGAAAGAGGATCAATCCTAAAAGAAAACATAGAAGCAATTAACTTTTTTTAAAATTTGGAACCATCTTTCATAACAAGAAAGTGAACGAAATAAATATTTTCGTAGTATCTTTTTCCCCTATGCATATTTTTTCTAATACAAGCATCATTTAGCCATTTTGACATTAGAAGTTAAACTGATTGTGGAATTGTATTCTTGCTTGCTGAAGGCTTATATCTTACAGTAGATTTTGGGGGGAGGGTTTTTGAATATATATTCAATTTCAATGGAACCGAGTTCTGCTTAAAAATTGTTTTACTTATCATTGGTTATTTCTAGTTTATGCAGGCTAGATACTGCATTGACACAAAATTATGGAAATCTACCCATTAAAAAAATACAGAATAATTACTAGAGGTGATTATATAGGGGAGGATTTTAAATAATAGTATTCTTACTAAGCAATAATATACCTTGTCTGCTAGGGTTTGTCTGAACAAAAAGAAAACTGAACCAAACCAGCCAACCAAACAAAAAAATTAGGACTAATTATTTAAAGATAGTTCAAAAGTAAAATGTTAAAAATCAATGTAAATGTAACATCTGATAGCATCACCCAAACAGGAGCATTTTTAACACCTTTTCCATAGAGCTTACTATTTTTGTTGTACAGGGCAGATTCCTTGTGAGCATTCATAGTTACTAAAGCATTACTTTGCAATAGTTTAAAGTGCTTATGGAAAAGCCATGTGGAAAAGCCAGAAACGTGTGCCAGGGAACAAATATTCATGTCAAAAAGCTCAAAATAAAATTATGGCATAGTTCCTCAATGAACATTTTGTGCTTTGAAGTGGTTGCTCCAAATTGGCAGGCAAATATTGAGAAGAATTTTATACTAATTTTATAAAACCTCCAGTGTCATCAGGAAAAAATCATGACCTCATGAGAGATATTTCAGAAAACAGTACAGCACAGGTTTTTAATACAATAGATAAAATAAGGGTAGCTCCTTAACCAGTATTTTACTCCCCCATACACACATCTTAATAGCTCTAGCATTTTAATTTTCTTAGCTTTCTTTTCCTTCTTATACTTCGTAACATTTCCCCTTAGATATTATTAACTCATCACCATAACTCATTTAAAGTTGGTGTGTGCCATTTGGAAACCGGTACAAAATACTACCTTGAGACAAAAAGGGTACAGGAACAAAGTTCAATGGCACAGATAATCTTTAGTGAGACATTCTTCAGTACATTTGCAATTAAAAAGCTTTCTAGATATTTGTGATGACTGATCATATCAGAAAGAAAAAGGTTGGACTGAAAATTGGTCGAATGGCAAGGCCTAGAGTGCTCTGGAACAAAGTTTAGTTGGAGGCCAGCAACTATCTCAGACGCCAATCTTACTTGATTAAGGATTTCCAGGGTGAGGGGGACTGTTCCCTCAGCAGGTTTGCAGATGGTACAAATCTAGGAAGAACATCTAATACACAAATTTTATTTTCTGCTATTGAGATAGATCCTGACAGGCTGGAGAATTGGGTTGTCAGGAACCTCATTAAGTTTGACAAAGGCAAGTGTGAAGGCCTGCGCCTGGGGAGGAATACCCCCATTCATCTGGAAAGCCCCTTGGGAGAGAAAGATTTGGGGGTCCTGGAGGACCCCATATTCAACACAGACCAGCACTGTGTCCTTGGGGCAAAGAAAGCTGATAGCATTCTTGGCTGCATCAGACACATCAAGGCAAGGTCCTTCCTTTTTGTTAAGTACTGGTGAGGGCGCTGGACAACTGGAGCACCGGGTCCTCTTCCACATTTCTATCTTGGTTTAGAGACAAAATTTAGAACAAAAACCACTCTGGAATGAGTGTTTCCTCTAAAAACAAAGGGTTCAAAGAATCCCTTTCTGCTAATAAGAAACAAATACCAGTGGATGAAAGTGAAAAATAAACCCATTTATTGACCACCTGAGTACCCACATGGCAGAAAGGTAAATAAATGCTAGATATTTAACTTGCTGGACCTTACACACCCACCCCTCCTCCAACATCCCTTACATATATCGTTACAAAAACCCAAAATGGTAAAATAAAAGGAAAAAATAAAATATGCCACATAATGGGGAGAAAGACAGCACCAGCTCCTCTCTCAGAGGGAAAAAAAACCCTCCAAAATGTTCACACAGCAGCTCGGTAAATCTCTGGTGTTGGTCCCGTATTCCCAGCTGATGAAGGCAGGTGGGTTTGGTGTGCTTTCTCTTGCCAGGTCTGAGATCTGGGTCTGAAACAGGGCAGCCCCTCAGGTTCCTGCCAATCCCAGATGATTCTTCTCCCACTGGTCTGACGCAGGGGCCGCAGCCGCCCGGGCAGCTCTCAGCACCTGCTCCTCGAGTGCCGCTCCCCGCCGTTCCTCGCAGCGCCGATGTCCCGGCACACGGATGATCTCCACGGCTCTCGTGTGCTGCACCTTGGATTGGAGCAAAGGACAGAGAGAGCGTTTCTCACATGCTTCTCAGGGCCCTATTCCCCCAAGGAGCACCGTGACAAGAAACGAAAAAGCCGGCGCTTACAGTGTCTTTTAAACGGGGGAGTAACAGGGGGAGGTTACAGAAGTCCAGCCAAGCAGGGACACGGCGGGGCGGGGAAGGAGGAGGGACCCACGGTCTGACAGCCTACAGGGAAGGTAAGGGGAGAGGAAAAGATCACACGAACCAATGGGACCTCCAGGAAATGGGGAATTCCCAGGAGGGGTATAGGATTGACAGGGATTTCTCTGGAACAAGGGTTAGGGATTTAGGGAGGATTGACATTAGGAGGATAATGTAATAGGTGTGTCTGGGGGATGAATGACAACTGGACAAGGGAGGGAAAAATCTGGGGTAAAACCAAACATTTCGGGGGGTAACAGGAACAAACCATCGGGAGAATAACTTAACAATATCTTAGTAATAACAAAAATACACTACCACACTGGTCATTCTCTCTGCTCTTGGACCCAAACCAAACCTTCCAGCTGACTTCTAAAAGCCACCGAAGAATGGCTGCTGCAGCCTCTTCAAGGCCAGAGAAGAGAAAAAATTACCCTTCTTGCCTAAGTTAACAAAAAAACCCCAAGCTAACCATGCAAAAAAACCCAGACCACAAGGCACTGGAACACTTGGGGGGGGTGAGGCTTTGAAAAGCCTAGTGAAGAGCCCCAAGGCTCTCCCTTCCTCCCAGAGTCACAACTGCAGCAGCTTCTCTAAGCACAGTGCAAACAATCAGGAAATACAGCAGTCATCCTAAAATCAACCCAAGACAACTTTCCAGCACAAAAGAGATTCAATGCTACTGGAAAGAGACTAGCAAAGGACTCTAGGATGTTTAGGCAATATGAAGTATCTCATATATGATGAAAGACTGAGGGACTCTCCAGCCTAGCAAAAAGATTTTTCAGGAGAATTTTTATCAATAGTGTACTAATATCTGAAGGGAGGGGGGAAAGAAGACAGATCCAGCCTGCTTTCAGGGGAGCCCTGTGAGAGGACAAGAGACAGTTGGCATAAAAGGAAAGTCAGAAAGGTCCACATGAACAGAAGGAGATGAATTTTTTAAGGTGAGGATGAGTGATAGAGCCCTGGCACAAGTTGCCCAGGTAAGTTGTGGAGTCTCCACCCTTGAAAACAGTCAAGAGCCATCTGCACACAGTCCTGGGCAGTCAGCTCTAGGTAACCTTGCTTGAGCAGGAGTGTTGGACAAGATGACCTCGAGTTCCCTTACAGCCTCAATCAGCCCCTGATTCTTGTTATTCTCATGTTGGCAGTTTTATTTTAAAGGAATTTTTTAAGGAAAAGGCTGTCCTGGTTTCAAGAAAGACAAAATATAACTCATACATAATTTCTTACCCTTTCCAATATGTTTCAATAAGAATTTTTATTAAAATTTACAGTTTCAGTAATCCTCTCATTATTTGACAATAAATGTTCCTGTATGCAAGTCACTTGGCAACAGTTAAAATGCCTAGTCAGTGAAAAAATGCCTTGAAATTTTGACACTAAACTGTTCATAGTTTACTCACTGCATAAGTAAAATCATTGTAAAAGCTCAGTGTACCTCAGATGCCTCAGATGTTTTTCTTTCTTTCTGCAAGAATATGCAAACACTTTTGGGAAATAGAAGGGAAAATCTTGAAGATAATTTGAGCTCAGTAGAGGATGAAGACAGCAAATTCTGTATTTAAATTCATTATATTCCAGGGTGATAGTTCTTCCATTCCTGTTTCTAACTTTTACTTAAAGGGCATTAGGCTTATGTGACCATTCTATATCTTTTCTTTAGAAGAAGTCACTACAATTTTTTGTCCTTCTAAATTTATCCCTTTATTATTTTATCCTTTGATTGGCAAACATTCAAATTCTATGCTCTATTGCCCAGGCAGCTTGTAAACAGGAAAAGAATACAGGGACCAAATACTCTAAGTCAGAGTATTGATCTGAAGGTCAAAGCAAAAGTGTGTTCCAGTATTACAGCTTGAATACATGACTTGTTCAAAGGCTGACATCCTAGTCTCATGCCAAAGAGTAAAAATCAAATGGAAATGGTAGAGCATTGATTCATTATCATGGTCTAGATGATGGTGATACAAAGAATTAGAGCACACTTTTCTTTTTCTGTAGCTCCTGAGGATCTGATTACCTGCAAGTTAGGAAGAACAGAGCAATAAAGACAGTTGCTCTTGTCATTAATTCCCTTGTTCCCACTCTTCTCATCTCTGTTTCTGTTTTTGGTTGCCTGGTTTTGTTGTTGGTTTGGTTTGATTTTTCTTTTCTGTTCATTTAGGGTTTTTTTCAGCTACAACCATTTGTCATGCCCTGTCTAATATCATACTAATGTAAGAGTCTTAAAGAAAGAACACACTCTTATGTCCCCAAAATTCATCACACCATGGATTATAACCTGACACAGATTATGGTGTCTGGAAATTGACAGACCACAAGTAGCTATTAAATTTACAGCACAAAAGTATTTTTTCACAACTAGATCAGGTCAAAAACACTCACCCCAGTACAGCCTCATTAACTGCTAGCTTGCTTTCTTCTCAAACTGCAGGTATGCGTCTGCAGCAAATTTGAAAAGAAGATAAGATCTTGCATTTGGTGTTGACAGTAGGGCTGTAGAGCAAGGCTCTGCTCTGTGGAGTTAAAAATGCTCACCCCAGTACAGCCTCATAATTGGCAGCCTGCTTTCTTCTCAAACTGCAGGTATGCATCTGCAGTACACCTGAAAAGAAGATAAAATCTTGCATTTGGTGTTGATAGCAGGGCTGAAGAGCGAGGCTCTGCTCTGTGGAGTTAGAAGGCACAGTGTTGCACTTAAGTCATTAGAAGCTTATAGTCCAGAAAAGTCAAATCAGTCAAATGGGAACTGCTGCTAAGTCAAAGACACATTTGTATATAAAAGATGGCAGCAATGTAATTCTTTCCCTTTCAAGCAACTGCACTGGTCTTTCCAGCTTCTTTGACCTGTTTCTCTGTTTACATAAGGTTAATTAATATGTTACCTCCCTGGTAGTCCTCAACACTCAGAGAATCTGGTTTCTGGATACTATATCCTTTATCAGTCTGCCTTATTTCAGTGTCATGGTTTGACAGTGGCCCGGCGCTAGGCACCTGTGAGAATCGCTCACTCACCCTCCCCTGTCACAGCTGAGCAGAGGAAGGGAAAAAAAAATTAATGAACACCTCATGAGTGAGATAAGGACTGGGAGAAATATTTCAAAGGCAAAATAGGCTGAACTTAAGTTGCAAAGTGAATTTTATTACTAACAGAATCAGAGGAGGATAATGAGAAGTAAAATAAACCCTTAGAGATACCTTTTCCTGCCCAGCCCCTCCCTCCTTCCCACCAATGGTGCAGGGAGACAGGGCAGGGGGGCTTTGGTCAGTTCATCACCTGAGATTTTCTTCTGCTGCTCTAGGAGAGAGTTCCTCGCGTGTGAGGCCGTGGGGTCCCTCCCACAGAAGACGAGCCTTTGTGAAACTCGCCAGCGTGGGTCCGCTCTCACAAGAAGAGGCCATATCGCACTTGCTGCAACGTGAACTCCTCCCATGGACACATACTCCTCCCAAAACTGCTGCGGTGTGGGTCACACTTCCACAGGGTGCAGTCCTCCAAGGACAGACTGCTCCAGCCTGGCAGTAGGGCCCCACTCTCTCCACCAGGTCTCCCACTGGATCACAGCCTCCCCCAGACACCCACCTGCTCCAGTGTGGGCACCTCCCACAGGGGCTGTGGGTGGATCTCTGCATTCCCATGGATCCCCACAGGCTGTGGGTGGATCTCTGCATACCCCATGGATCCCCAGGGGCTGTGGGTGGATCTCTGCATCCCCCGTGGATCCCCAGGGGCTGTGGGTGGATCTCTGCATCCCCCGTGGATCCCCAGGGGCTGTGGGTGGATCTCTGCATCCCCCATGGATCCCCACAGGCTGTGGGTGGATCTCTGCATACCCCATGGATCCCCAGGGGCTGTGGGTGGATCTCTGCATCCCCCGTGGATCCCCAGGGGCTGTGGGTGGATCTCTGCATCCCCCGTGGATCCCCAGGGGCTGTGGGTGGATCTCTGCATCCCCCGTGGATCCCCACAGGCTGTGGGTGGATCTCTGCATCCCCATGGATCCCCAGGGGCTGTGGGTGGATCTCTGCATCCCCATGGATCCCCATGGGCTGTGGGTGGATCTCTGCATCCCCATGGATCCCCAGGGGCTGTGGGTGGATCTCTGCATCCCCCGTGGATCCCCAGGGGCTGTGGGTGGATCTCTGCATCCCCATGGATCCCCAGGGGCTGTGGGTGGATCTCTGCATCCCCATTGATCCCCAGGGGCTGTGGGTGGATCTCTGCATCCCCCGTGGATCCCCAGGGGCTGTGGGTGGATCTCTGCAGCCCCCATGGATCCCCACGGGCTGTGGGTGGATCTCTGCATCCCCCATGGATCCCCACAGGCTGCAGGGGCACAGCTGCTTCACCATGGTCTCACCAGGGCCTGCAGAGGAATCTCAGCTCCAGTGCCTGGAGCACCTCCTGCCCCTCCTTCTCCACTGACCTTGGTGTTGCCCTGTTGTTGTTGTTTCCCTCACATGGTCTCACCTCTTCCTCTTCTCTGACTAGAAGCAAAACACCTGTGACTTTGTTTTGATTTTATTCTTAAATACCTTATCTAACCGAAGCATTACCAGCCTCTCTCATTGGCTCTCCTTTGGCCAGCAGCATCTCCACCTTCAGAGCCATCAGGGATTTGCTCTGCTGGACATGGTGGGAAGCTTCAGCAGCTTACCACAGGAGTCATCCTTTTGGACCCCTAGCTGTCAAAACCCAGGCCGTGCAAAACCAATACATTCAGATAAAAAATGTCTCTTTCAGGTGTGTCTAAAATGGTAGTCAGGTCTAGTTCTTCAGATTTCAAAAGGTACAGTCCTTCCCAGTTCTAGTAGCTTTGTTCTCTTGCAACTGCCTCACATCACACTTCCAGTTCTTCCTGTGTGTGCCTGAAATGATGGGAAGGGGGCCAACTGCTCTGTAACAGAGCACTAATCTGAGGAACAGTTTCTGTGCTAACTGGCTCTCCTATCACAACATTCTCACATCTTTTGGTGGCTTTTCCTGTGTCATATAGATACAAGGATTCCTGTTGATTATGCAATTTTCACTCAGGTGTAATAACATTACCTACACCATTACAATGTTAGTAAGTTAAATAGAAAACTCACTATGTGGTGATATGTTTGAAACCTATATTTGATTTTAAAACCCCTAGTATAATATTAAAAAACTTCTAAATGTCAGGAGAGAGGGATTCATATAGAGATAGCTGAAATATTCACTTAATCATTTGCTTATCTCTACAATCTTTCATTCTCTTCCTGAAACAGAAAAGGCAATGTATAAGACCCTCTCCAAAATATATACAGAATGTTATCTCCAATTATCTAGCCAAGAGATTTTACTTCACAAAAACCCATTTCAAGTTGAAATTATAGTTTGAACCTTAGTGTTAATCAAAAGACAAAGACAAAAAACTGTCAGTGCATACCACATTATTGTAACAACACACAAAATCTGTGTATACATTTCAGAGCATTCCTGTATGAATTCCTACATTCCTACAGAAATTTGTACTGGAGAAGATAATGAGATAACAATCCTGGCTACACCATAAAGAAACAGATACAAAGAAAAATTCTTTAAGTTATTGTTATTGTGGCATTCTACTTTCTGAAACATTGGTATTTTTTAGCTACTTCTGTCTCTATGCAGAATTCTAGCAGGTACTATTCTCAATACTATTTCGCCAGTATTTTTTATGGTGTTCTGTAAGTATAGTGCTGACTGCTTAATTCAGCAAAAAGCTCATAAATTCCTAAACGAATTTCAGTGTAAAGACCTTAAAGAGACAGAAGTTTAATTAAAGAATCAGTGAGGGTTTATCTAACTAGATGATTTTATTAGTTCTCCTGTTTTATTGTTGTTGCTTGTTGTTATTATTTTATTAGGTTGTTTTAAGCTTTAGTCTCAGATTTTCATTGACTTTTTCTTCTATGCCTTGCTAAATTCTCAGAGTTATCATTTTTTTAAAAAAATTATTTGGTAAAGTATGTATTTTGAGGAATGTTTTCTTACTTTCACTTCTCCATTTTTTTCAGCTGATGTCTAGTCTGAAAAGTACTATTATTCCAAATTCATGGAATGACTGTCACAAGTAAAAATGAGCCAATTATACATACATTAAAACACAAAATAGTGCTTCAAATATGTTACAGAAGTTCATTGAACTAGGTGCATTTGTTCATTAGCAATTATGTTGCAGATACACAAGTGGCATGATGTGGGCCCTGACAGTTTAGATATGCAACTTCATTTATAAGGGAAGATCAGTTTGGGTTTTTTTCTTTTTTTCTTCTTTTTTTTTTTTTCCTCTTCTTTTTCTTTTTCTTCTTTTTTTTTTCTCTTTTTTTTTTCTTTTTTTTTTATTTTAGTGTAACGGTTTAGTTTAATTTTTGTATTTATTTTGGGTTTGTTTTGAATGAACAAGTTAAATATCCTCTCTGATGGTTAGATTTTGTATGAATCCTTCTTTGTGATCTTTGTCTGTAAATTTTACATGTTAAAAGAACAGATAAATCTTATTACTAGCTCAGGATTATCTCAAAAATTGTTGCTCGGCTGAAGTTTCTTAAATTGCTGTTTCTTAATATAATGATCCCATATGATAATATGTTTTATATTAAAACTCTGAAGGTTGAAAAAAAAAAAAAAAAAAAGGGGTTTTCTAGATCTGCTCTACTTTGGTTATCTCCATCCTCAGAATTCTGTGTAAACTTTCTTACATGATTCAGATCCTCATCTGCACAGCATCTAGACCACACTTGATCTACTTGAAAGCACAGCTGAGAAAGCAACAACAAATCCTTTAACCTTCAGAACAAGTTCTACCTGCAATAGACATAAATCTCTCCATTTCCCACCAGTATTCTCTAATCAGTATTTTTACACCACTGTGACATAGACATTGATCAGCATTTTCAATGAAACTGTTGCTCTTTCAATGAGCAATACATAGACTTAACCAGTAAGACCAAGGTTCTGAGATTAAGTATTCTGTGGAAGTAATAGGCATAGAGACCAAGGGACTACTCCCTAACTGAATGAATCTTTGTGGGTTCTTCTGTTGGGATGAATTGAACTTCTGAAGGGGTGATTTAAAGTCATAAGGAATAGAACACACAGGAATTACTTACATGTCATTTCTAGAATAAATAAACATCATCACTTTTTCATATCTTAATTTTTCGTAAATTCTTTCTAAATATAATGGACCTTATGTCTCAGTTCAAAAGAATTCTCTACACTTGAAGCAATAGTGGCAAAATAAATACTAAAACAAAGTAGCAAAAGAACAAAGTCTTTCAGAGCAATGTGGCTAAGGAACACTACTCTCCTAACACACAGCAGTAAAGAAAATTTCAAATCTCTCCACCTTGGACTTCTTAGTCCAACCAGACATTGCTGGGTAGATCAGTGAATTCAAGCCTTTGGGTTAAATCGAGCACTGAATTGGCAGATGATCCCAGTACAACAATGGTTGATGTAATTAACTAACATTTGGTCCTAATAGGCATCAAAATGTAAGTGCTAAGGAGAAGAATAGCCAATAAAAAAGATGTGTCACCTTACTGAACCACTTCACTTTTTTATATGTAGTGTACTCTCTCTTCTGTACAGTGTAAGCAGTTATTTGAGCTCAGAGGATTTCGAAATTCTCTTTTCTCTGGAAGGAGACCCTAGGCAAGCCTTTCAGGGAAAAAAAGTCTTGTTTCAGGTCAAAGCAACTGTGCTTTCCTAGAACAGAGGATATGAAAGAGTCATTCTAGAAAAAATATTATCCTCTTTAAGACCAAGACTTTCCCCTGTGTAAAATTATTCAAGGAAGCTGTGGGCCTTTAACATTGGTCAGATGTCTTTGTCCTCCTGTAAGAGCAGTTACTTTTTTCCATTTCAGATGATTCATTAGAGATCCTCCTCCTCCATGTCTTTCTAGCTTGCAGATTTCCAAATCAGCCAAGTCAGGTTTTTTTTGCATCTCATTCCTTTAGCTACTGCTGCACCATGCACAACCAGATAAAGCATTCTTTAAAATTTTTCACCTGGCAACAAAAACTAGTGTCCAAAGTGACTATCAGTGAACAGTATAAGAAACACTCCCCAGCAGGACCTGTGCCGCAGAAAACGTCTGGCTACTGACCACCATTCCAGAAACCACATGTCTGATGCCATCCTTTTCCCTCCGTTTCAGCATTCTTTGAGAGCCAGCTATTTTTTTCCCCAAGTAGCTGAAACATGATATTTGACTTTCATGCACATGTCCCATGTGAATCCATGTTAAAGAATGCATTCCTTAAAGATTAGATACTTTCCAATGATAAATATTACTTACTTTTTTAAAATAGTTTTTCTCTCTGGCAATTAAGTTCATAACTCTAGAAAGAGCCTGGAGGGGAGGAGTTTTAAAAAACCCAAGAAAGTAAAAAATTAGTCTTATCCTCAATTAAGACATATTCTGAATGGAAACCTTGCTGTGACTATTCTGCTGTCTATGCGTAAATGGTTTACAAAACCCAAGTGAATTTAATCCTAATAATTAAATACATCTAGACTAGCCAAAGGCAACAAAGCCTGATAGTGTTAAACAATCCCTTATGTCTCAACTATTTTATAAGCATTAATGCTGGGTATTAACTGTGCACATATGTGGTAGAAGCTATACGAGGAACTACTATTTAATCAGCTTATACATCAAATATTAAAGCTGAATCTGATATAACATTATAAGCTCTACCAATACTTCAAAAAGCCCAACAGATAGTAGCTTTTCTGAATAAAATGGGATCCCTATTTAAAGTGTATTTGGATACAGGTATCTGAATTAATAGAAGATTTGTTGTTGTTGTTGTTAGACACCATGAGGATATAAAGAATGTCTGAAGGTTGGATCTTGGAACTTTATATTCCAGATAAACATATTAAAATTTGCTGAGCCTGATGATGATAACAGCAAAATTAATGAGAAGCAAAGCAGAATGAGTTTGGTTAGGGCACTTATTACTGCCCGGTGAAAGGCTAGCATAATACTCAAAACCTTTATTTAAGTATACAGCAATATTCTTTTTGCTAGGGAGTAAATTCCGGGACAAATGGCCAGTGAATCAATAAATGCTCCAGTTTGTGGCCTGAGAGTTCATTTATCCTGAACCATTTATCTACTCACATTCTCTCTCATAAAAACAGCCTGATAAATTTTCATGTAGACTCCTTAGGTTGTGGTGTTATCAGCACATACTAACAAATCAAAACAATGACAAAAAAGCATATCTGTAACTGCACTTAAAAATAGTCAGAAAGGACTAATTATTTTATTGTATCTAAATTAACTTTCTGAAACAAACAGAATTAATTGATAGTCCTCACTAAATAGTATATTTTGAGGAATTATATCACAAAATACCTGTAACAGCCCTAAAGCAATGAGTGTTGCCACAATTGTATGAGTATCCAGTAGTGGCTGCACTGCAGTTCAGTTGGTCTTCATGGAAGGACACACCTTATTTAGAAGATTTAAGAAGTTGGTTATTTGATCTAAAACCCAATAAAATATGTACAAAACAAGCAAGGATGCATGTCCTATCTATGTGCCTTTTAACAGAGTTCAAAAGTCAGATGTAAAAAGACTTAACAGTGCCTGTAGGAAAAAAACTTCTAGAAACTGGAAAACAGAAGGCATTAGACTATTATATCTGTTTCTACATCATTAGAGAACTGAGAAAAAGGACTTCTAGATTAGATTTTTGTGCTCAAATTGGTAATTACTAATGAGGTGTTTAGTAGGCATAGTAATTAAAATATTGTATTTGTCAAAACAAAGAACTCTCTGTCAGCTTTCATTATCGGAAGTTGGTTTCAGGAAAAAAAAAATGTACTTCAGCTTGATAAAGTGGTACGGCTTGGAAAATAAGTAAAATTATTTGGAAAAGGTGTTTCTCTGCAGTTCTACTTAAGCAGTGACAAATTCTCTCAGAAAACATGGAAAAAACTGACAGCCAGTTCACTCGTCATCCTAAAGGTAGATAATTGAGAATGCCTGCCTCTAAGAAATGTGCTTTATTTTGCAGACAACATGACATTCTTAGAAGTGTGCATGGTCAGTCTGTCCTCCATTCATCCCTCCAGACTATTCCATACTGTAGTTTTTTGGTAGATCAAATTTCTCCTCTTTTTTTTTTTTTTTTTTTTTTTTTTTTTTTTTTTTTTCCTCCCCCCCTTTTTTTTTTTTTTACTTTCAAAAATTACATAAACGTTCACTTTTACCAAGTTTCAAAACCAAGTTATCTGACAAACCTTCTTCAACAATAAAATGCAGTTTTTCATCTGTGATCAAGACATATTTTATTTGATCTACCTATTTTAGGATTAGGAAATTCATGCAGCTATGTCTATCAGTTCACACATTTTTGTGCGGCCCAACATTTAGTAACTTTAGATAACGTCATTGTGTTAATCACTTGAAGGTGATTAATTTGTTACACGTGTTGTACAGTCAATGGGCTTTACAAAATTATGATTAGAAGATTACAGTGGTCTTCATTTAATTTAATTTACATACTACCATAAAGAAATGAGCTGCAGTACACAAAACAAGCCTTAGTGTCCTACATTTTTTTTTCTTAAAGTATTGCTCTTTTGCTAAATAAAAAAAACCCCTTCTATTCATTATATTATGTCATGAAGTAGAACAAAGTTTCATAGGGGGAAAAGTCTCTCCAAAGAAATGTTACTTTCTCAGAAAAAAAATAAGGGAAATTATTAAAATGCCTCAGAAGACCCAGTATGTTTTGCAATCTCCTTAGAAACATGAAAGAAATACTCTTCACCATGCTCAGGAGGTGGATAGATGTGTAGCTGCGTTGGCTAAACAAACCCAGATGATACTAATGATGCAAATTTGGAGTCCCTTGAAATAAGAAAACATTCCCAACAAAAAACTTCAAAGTGCTAGATGATTTTAGCTTTTCCAATGTAAGGTAAAAAAGAACTTTCAAGTATTTTCATTAATACCTTTGCATTACTGTACATTTTTTCTAACACTTTACATGGAAGCAGTTTTTCAGGGGTTTAGGACCGAGGAAAACATTTCTACTGTTCACAGGTATTACTGCTTGTCTATCGATTGCTTATAAATCAGTTTCTCTGATTTAACCTGGTTTAAGAACATTGAAATACTTGCTTACTGTGCTAGGATGAAAAAAATCCACAACAAACCAACAAACTTTAACAAATTATTTCAGATTAGAGGGGGAGTTGTCTTCATTATTTTATGTGGGAATATAAATTTACACAGTCTTACTCAGTTTCACTGTCTCAGTGGAACAGCCCTTGTTAGCAAATCTGTGAGATACAAAGAGTGTGGTTTTCTCTTAAAAAATGCAGGAAAGTGTCCTGAGACTTTGGGAGCACTGAGTGCATGTGCACCATGCAGAAGCAAGAAGCAGGTTTTCTTAGCACATAAAGAGTTATGCTGCTTTTGTCTACTGACCTGTATCACCTCTGTGCAACTTGAGCTGTGCCAGGGAGATATACCCACCACAGTGGACTGTTGATAAACAACTTGATTAGTCATTTAAATAGACAAATTTCATTTATCTGCTCAAAAGTTTTCAATTGAATATATTTGCTTCTACAATTATCTGCCACTTCTGACCATATACAACCAAGCAAAAATAAATCTGTTTTGGAAGTGGCCGTATGAAATCCTAGCAGCAGCATGTATTTCTGGATTTTTGTAACCCTTGATAGTGGTAAACCACTACAATGCTCTACTGCTATTAAAGAGCATCCTTGGAAAACAAGATAATGAAGGTTATCTGTTTTACTTTCCTGGCTTCTGACCTTCTTTCATTCATCATCATTTCTGACAGTCACTGACACAGAGAAATCTAGTATGCATTTCTTAGAGAGAAGAGCCTTGGCCAAAAGGTTTGAAAAGCATCACACAAGCCTGCCATTTTGTTATTTTGTTTATCAGACATGTTTTGCCTCTAACTTAAGTTACTTGTCACTAGAACACACCGTTACTTAGAGTTACATTTACATCATGACAAAAAGGCAACAAATTTCTATCTCTTTAGATTTTTAAGAGTAAAATAATGATAAAAGAAGCTAATTTTGAAATATAGGAAGCATAAGAAAGATTATTAATTGTCTTTCTGGGAGAGATCACTCAAGAGAGAAAATGAACACCTACCTATGAAATCAACAAGTCTCATTTAGTTGAGAATACCTGCTTTGCTTCATTTTCCCCCTTTATTTTAATATCACTTTGACTTTGCTTAGTAGGTAGGTGTAGATCACAAGGTGGGGAAATTTCAGAGAAGTTGTGAATGTCACCCTCAGGAGCCCACATCAAGTACACAAACAACAAAGAACCCAAGCAATCTTTAATCTGGCAAACAAAGGCATAGCAACTTGAGCAAGCACCATCTTGAGCAAAGAAAAATGGGAAAAAAGTGCAAATTTTAACAGTGGGAATAATTAGCTGTTAGAACAGCTCACCATAAAAGATAGGATCACCACTGTTCGAACTCTTTGAAAAAGTGTTTGTCTGAAAGAGATCTTATTCAAACAAAAGTTGTTAGATTCAATGCAGGTATTACTTCGGATTTTATGCAAATTGTTAGACTAAATGAACATACTCTTTAGCTTTATTGGTAACTGAAAATAAATGTCATTTTCACCTAGTACTGGCAAATGATGGAAGGAAGGTGAGTTAAATTTATATTATGAATGTCTACATGTTTCAAGAGCAGCTAGAGCTGCTTGCATATATGGCAAGTATTTTGCAAAGAATACACTATGTGTGTTCTCAATGCCAGAGAATGGAAACATATTGTAGTTTCTAATGTATTTTTTTTCACTCTTTAATATCTGTAATGTTTTGATTGTACACATTTTAGGGTACATAACACCAATAACTGATGAATTCTATAAATTTCTTTGAACAATAACTTGCTAATGTCTTCAGCAACAAAGAGAAAGTGAGTTTGCCTGGGTCAATGGATTCAATCATAACTTGTCTTTCAAAGGAATAATCATCTCAGGATCATGGGAAGTTGTGACAGGGTGTACATCAGATGAGAAAGAAGATGCTTTTACCTTTACTTTTATTGGTAAAGTAGTCTGTTATTTGTTATGGGTGCTTTATTCAACAGAGTTTTCCTCATACTGTGTTGAGTGAGATGCAGTGAGATCCAGCTTACAGTCAATGGAAAGGCAATTAAAGGATGTTATCAATAACTCTTTTGGAGAACAGCGTACTGGGAATTTAAGATAGGCATCTCAGTCTGTACCTGAAGATTTGACCATTGTGTACACCCTTACCCCTACATGTGTGGAAGAACACAGTTGTCAAACTGACTCAACAGCTGAACAGTTCTTTAATAAACCAAAGCATGCTGAAATGATCTCAAGGCTGTCTAACAAAATAGTACTGCATAGGACACATTCTCATATGTCAAGTACTGAACTGATGGGTGTGAATAAGAGAGCCTTTGTCATGATTTGATTTGTGCTCAAAATATTGGTAAGTGTATCACAAGTCCCCTAACGGACATAAAGAAACTCAGAATCAACTATGCAATATTGAAAGAAAAATAAAGAGGCAAAAAAAGAAGAAATATAGGTGTTATGAAAGCAAAGATATTTTCAGCTACCCTGTTAGGTTTTTTTAGAAGAAAAGCTGTGGGGAAAAAAGCAGAGCTGAAGACAAGGGATTCTTCCCAAATTAAGAAGAAGACTAAACCCCATGCAAAAATACTCTCTATACATGAGCTATTCTGAAGAAGAGTAGAATTTAAAAGAAGATTGGAAACCTGATTAAAGGGTATGTATGTCTATTATAAGAGGTAAATACAACTAGGGACTGCTGCTTTAGAGAATGCATTACACATTTTTTTCCTGTGCAGTGCCACATACCGGGTATATTACAATGTGCTGCATACTTCATCCTCCATCTGTGAAGTCTTTCTCTGATTATCCTGACTTCTGTTAAGAATTTTACATACTCATGACGAATTTAACTTTGACAAGGTCTTGATGTTGGACAGCAGATAGATGTCTTTGAATCCATAGACAGAAGAAATGAAAGAATGTTAAAAACCACTAAGAATAAGCCTTTAAAATTCTGGATGTAACGTTAAATGGAGACCCTGCAGGCTGCCTTAGAAAACCTTTGAAAATTCTACACAAATGTGACAGGATGCAAAAGGATAATGAGAATGGGCAGGGAAGACAACATATTAGGCTGCATTGCTTTTGTCTGGCCAAATTAAAATCCTGGAGAACATTTTTTTATCTTATAGATGTATTTCCAGTATATTATATAAGGGAAATTTTAAAGTCCTGCAGTGGTGAAAGAAGAAAAATTTTCACTTACTCTAAGCTCTGCTCTGGTGTTTTGTCTGGTAGGTAATCAATTAATTTGTCTGTTTTAAGTCACTTTGACAAATCTGATATAATTTAGCAAATATTTAGAGGATACTGGCCAGTAGACAGGATGAACATGGACAATATATTGGGGCAGAAACACTAATTTTGTCCCCTCAAAAGAACATTACTCTAGTAAGCAAAAGTATAAAAAAAGTTACCTGGTTTCTATGCTTGGGAAAATCAATGGAAAAGTTTCACTTAATGAACAAACTTTTTTACATTAAGACACAGTACCTACCAGATAAGGAAAGAAAGTGGAGCTAAAAGCCCATTCACACTGCTCTTGGATGTTTGAATGTATTTTGCTGACCTTCCACATAATCACATATTAATCCTGAGACTTCTTAATGTGATGTTTAGGTAGTTGGCATTGCTGAAGAATAGAAAACTCAGGCTCAAAAAAAGTAACCATAAATAGCTGAATTTGCAAAGGCCATTCTTTTCTTCCTCCTTCCCTTACTATGGTTGGAGTAGAGATTGTCAGGCTATCTGTATTACAGCCAGTTGCATTCTGCTTTCAGAACTATAAATTTCCAGAACCATAAATGGATATGACCTGTGTATCCATTTGTATGCACTGGACTATAAAGGTGAATAAAATGCAACAGCTGCAGGAGATACATTTTTTTTGGTAACAAATGGACACATACTTTCTCACCCACATTTTTCCCCCGTCAAATAATTATTTCAAGTTGAAGAAAGCTTACTAAAAGTGTACTGAGAACCAATTATTTCATAAGTAAAGTGAGAAGAGGTACAACTGAGCTAAGAGTGGTTTCAGGAACTGTGTGTTTCACAGCTTCTTTGACTTCAAAAAAATTTTGAGAAAAGATTCTTAGTGTTGATACATATGGGACATTTCAGTTATTCCTTCTCACACATACCTGGCTTCCCTGGTGCTGTAACTATACAAAGGTCAGACTTAACTCTTGCATTTTCTGAGATTTGTTCATTATTTTCTTTCTCTTAGCTTCTGAACAAAATAAAACCAGTACAATACATCAGTGGTTCTGTAAGACCAAAGAAAATGCTGCTCAGAGAACTAATAAACTGATTTTAATCTTTCCCCAGTATGTAATAAAATGTAACAACATAACATATGTTCTTCTTGAAAATTGGTTTTAAAAAGCAATTAATTTTAAAGAAATCTTGGATTTCATGTTATAAGAGTGTAAAGATAAACAATGAAAAGTATTTTAAATGTTAGACATTAAAGCCACAGAATATGAAGTGTTTATAATATTTTCTCTGTAAGATTCAGATGTTACTTTATCATAGTAGCATTTCTTTATCTATTTGTATGCTATTCCATTTATTTCTACCCACTGCTAGGTTTTGTATCCAAACCCTGAAATGGATGCCATCCACTGGAGAATAGATAAGTATTAGGCCAAGAAACTCCTTCATTTTTTGTAGCATCTCATATCCCAGTCCTGCCGATTCCTACCTGGGTTTGCTGTGGCTTTCATCCAGAGCATTTATAACTCTCAGTGGGTTATTTACTTGACCTTTTCTCTGCAATTCCTCCTAGTATTTTTCTTTTTTTTTTAAACCTAAACCTCTAGTTTTGCCACGGCACCCTTATCATATGACCAGGGAACTGCAGATAGAGATGAATAGGGTACATGCATGCAGACCCTGTATGCAAACACATGTACCTTCACTCCTGCAAATGCTTTGTTTGCCATTTTTCACAAACTCAAGCTGCATTTTTTGTTGACATTTGCCACTATTGTGAGTGCAATCTTCCCTGATAGCTCCCATTTTCAGAAAATGAAACATACAACACTCACAAACCTAAGTTCACCAGCCACAGAGAAAACCAGTATTTAGACAGATGATTACTGTACAAGAAGACTTTTTTCAAAGATGGAAAACACTGAAATAAATACCCATAAATCCTCCAATTATGTTGATTTTATGACGTGTTATCAAGAATAAATGGAAAACTTGGTGTTCGGCTTTTGTAGGTTGTGAATAAATATTTTATTCAGTTTTACCCATGTCAATTTGTAAAACACTCTCCCCACCCACTAAATTTTGCTTTGAGTTTCAAGTTAGAAACTCAGATTCTCAAGGCAAAATTGCTGAGTATCACCTGGTCTAATCTTGAAAATCTTGAAAATCTGCATATTTCACATTATGCAAAATTGTGACATGACCCGCTTTGAATACCATTAATTAACCAAAAAGAAAAATGGATGTTTCTTTCCCCTTGCAATATGAAAATTATGCAGAAACACATTCTTAATTAAGAATGTTTCGGCCATTCTCTCTTCAGGATATCCTAGTCTAATATTTTACAGCATGAAATTAGGCTTCCTCACTTTCCGTAAGGGACTGTCTTTATTGATCCAATAATTTGAGATTACAGTAGCTGCACAGTGGAAGTGCTATGAGTCTCACTATTTCTTTGGCAAGCCTCATTGATTTTTATGCTACATGATCATTAATTGCTAGTAATATCTCTTAATCCAGGTGTAATTGATTAACAGTTAGAGCTATTTTTCTATCTGGTTTAAGAAACTACCCATCCTCATCAGAAAGCTGTGAAATCATTATTTCTGCTTTCTGCTTTAAGTGAAATTAATAATCAATTTTCCTTCTGCTGTCCTTAATTTAAACTGTAATAGGGACAAAACAGTCTATTTAGAATGGCAGGGAAATTACATGGTAAAACAGATTCTTAAGCACTAACTGGAATCAGTTCATTCATGGTACCGAGTTAAAAAAAAAAAACTAGGAGCAGAGCACTTTAAATCAACTGTATAATCAATTATGCAGGACACTGGAAGTGCCCAGCACACCTTCATAACAAATCTATTGATCCTACCAGCACATCTATGGAAAAAATACTTTTGGGGTTAATTATGTTCATTTTTGACCTTCAGATGATCAATTCTAAATATAAATCTTCCCAATTGTACGAATGTATAGCACAAACCGTGTATTCAGACTCAGTGCTTAATGATGCATCATTCTTTAGCAAAACTGATTTCAGTGTGAGCGTTTGGTCTGGAAACTGAACAATACAAGGACCCTGGAACAGCTTTGTAAACAGAGAATAGTGTCATTTTATCACCGTGTCAGCCTCATGTCTGCAGCACATCACGGAGACTAGTAATAACCTGATGTTTATTATCTGACACACTTATGTACTAATGACTGAGGACTGATTAAAAAATGAGGTCCTAACCTACACTACATCCCACAATTTTTTGAATAATGATTAATTTTTTCCTCTTTGATACTTTACTGATGTCTTGTATCTATGCCAAGTCCTGCAGATTGTTCACAGAACTAGCACTTCTGTGCCTGTTTTGATAGGAATAGAGTTTACACAACAGTCTGTAACCAGCAAAGCTCCATACTAATTAGTAAATCACGCTGTTAGTACCTCAAGCCTGGCCATCGAGTGGCAAACTGCATACCATGCTGCCCCCTGCTGAAGCATAACGAGCTCACTGTTCTTCATGTCTAACACTAAGTGGAACAAGATAGCGCTGATAATGTGAAAAAAACCAAACAACCAAACCAGACCTCTGTACAGTGGTATATATGAATTTAAAAATATATTCGCTTCTTTGGCTTGTGGATTCTTACATGTCTTAACAATAGTTAACTACTTAATTGCAAGGCTGGTTCATGGTGAAGTCTAACCTGGTTTCTTTAGCTGCACAATGCAAGGTAATATGGAAATTCAGATTTCAGCATTGTAATCATGTTCTTACTATATTTTGTATTTTCTTCAGTGACACTAGTAAAATATTCCTTTTGTTTTCAACACAGAAAACAGTTAGCTCTTACTACAGAAAAAAATCACCAGCATACTCTTTCCATTGTTAATCACAATAATGAAAACTTAGTATAGGTTCAATACATAGTGGGTATGATCTTGAGTAATATGCTGGAGATAGTTATTGTGCTATTGATTTTCTGAAGGCACAGATAACAAGTAATACTGGATAGAGATAATGATCGAAAATCAGTTGCTGACTAAAAACTGACTTATTTTTCACATATAGAGTACACCTAAACAAAGACTACTCTTGGAGGAAAAAGGTTATTGAGTAAGAAAACAGTAACAGATTTAATTTTTATTTTTCTCTAACTTCTGTTTTAGTAATGCTCTGAAATACAATCATAAATAATTATTAATTATCTTTCCCACATCTCTGACCTATGTGTTTAATCAAAAGTTTAATGTAAGTTTGGTACAAGGTTTTACCATTCTGACTTAAAAGTAGGCTTTATATCCATTTTAGAAACTAGTGAAGAAGAAAGATAACCATTAAGCTGAATAGGCACTGGTTTATCTCCATTTTCAAACTGAGAAACTGCTGCCAAAACTATGAGAATGGCTGAATTTAAACAATGATGCAGTATCTTCTGAGACCAAGAAGAAGGAAGACAAGTAAACAAACTGAAACAGAATTGTAAAATCTGAGCAATTGGTTGAAAATACATTTCATGGCAGTCTGATGGGAGGGCAGGGAGGGAGGGGGACTCATGGCCTGTAACTGTTCTACAGTTTTTCTGATCACCTCCTGTCTCGTCAACATTATTCCTGGCTTGTTTACCATTGCTGGTCTATGACAATGGTCCGTAGAAATACATTGTGGTATAGCAGCCACCCACTTTCACTCAGCTAGTTCTCTTTTGCTCAGATTGATTCTGGCTCATTCCTAAAGGCTCACCACTTCGACTCACACCAGAGTGTGACTTAGCTGCCTTTGCCTTCTGGGTGGACTATGCCATCCCTTTGTGGCTCACTCTAACTTGTGCCCATCTGCTTCCCTCCACTCTGCTTAGTGGAGGGGAACATATGGCCTTAAGTGCCTAACTCTGATTTCTTGCCACACCTTCAATTACACTGCCATATGTTCTAGTATCATACTGTAATTGCTGATAGTTAGTGCTAGAAATACAAAAGGGGCATTTCACAAGCCAACAGGTTTACTTCTGCTATATAATAAAGCTGAAACAGCTGTCACTGTACCATTCTCTGATAATCTCCTCACTTGCTCTGCACACAAGGCTTTCATAATTTTATGTATTTAAAATCATGCGATCAATTCTTGCTTATTATTTTTCTCATCACTTTAAGATCAGCAAAGAGAAAGCTTATTTTCACATTTTTCTGTTGCTTCATATTTTCTCTGTAACCCCTTATTCTCCATAGGAACCTCTTCAGGTCTCTGTTACTAGGGAGAATATATATCAGAGGTGTCAGAGAACAATGCAACTATTTAATTTTACAAGGATTTTATATGCTAGGGAATGCTTTGCTTTTTTAACTACTAATTACATTGCTGCCTAACTAGGAAGATCTAAACCCCACTGTTTTTGCTGCAGTAAGTAGGACAGTACTCCCTGTGATATTTTTGCATTGCAAGCATATGCTTGCAGTTTAGAAAATCTACTGGAAGAACATTTGTGCAGTGTGCAAGCACTCTGGATTTCTATTATTCATGGTGACAGTATAAAAGCTTCCACCTCCTTTAAATCATGTTTAATGCTGTCTAGCATTTTTTGCCCTTCTGTTTTTTCTTGTTTCTTTTTTTTTTTTCTAAATAAATTTTATTGATTATGAAACAACTTAACTTAAACATGGAAAATGCAGATGCATTAAAAATTAAAATATAACCTTAGGGAAAACCCTCTGCATGGATACCAGAGCATAGGTTTAGTAGCTGGATTGCAGTGAGCACATAAGACAGGTGACTGTCTCACGAGGAGTCATTTGTAGCACAAGCTATGCAACCAGCAAAACATTGTTTTAAGATGGTGGTTCACGCAAAATGAGGTTTTTCACAGGAATACAAATACCAGTTTCAGCAATAATATAGTATATCCAACACAGAATCTAGTATAAAATAAAGTATAATCTACTTGTAATAGGCCTTGCTTTCTAGAGTCCTGTTTTTCTGTGTATACTTATCTGTCCTGTTTATGTAAGCGTATTCCTACACTTCGACACTCCTGAAAGATTTTGTGAGTCTGGCATTGTCATATTAGGTACCAGCCAATGATCTTTCATATTTCTAATCTTACAATATCAATCCTATTGTCAAGATGGCATTATTATAAAGCCATCTCTTTCACTCCCGAATGTGTAAATCACAACTACTGAAACTCTAAATGTTTTTGCTTTGTATGGTTGTCTTGTTTGTTTTGTTTTCTTTTGTATTTTGGTTTTGTTTTGCAACTGCTTTACAAAGCTATTTGTTTGTTCTGTACAGAACTCTTCATTTGATATAGCATGCTGTCACCTAAATCAGAAAATCGACTGCTTACTCATTTAACTCTACCAGTTGCTGACCTCTGCTAGTCTTTCTTCATGAGTTTAAGTAAATTGCACTTTGTGTTGGAAACATGAAGGCTACTTATTCTTCAGCCCCTTATCTCTGGCATGGGCCACAAGCATTATGTCAGATCTCGGACACTCTATTATAATGGGCTGACATGGCAGCTAAGAATTTCTTCCAGAAATTTTTCTTGCCTACATACTGACTTGTTTATTGTTTCTTTAAATGGTTTGCTCAAGATTATTTTTTAAGATGAAAGATGCTTTCTTTAATTCAATTCAAAGCAACATCCTTTGTCTCCTTTTTCATTTTCAGAGAATAACCTTTTTATGGAACTGTGTTGCTGCTATTTTTTTTTTCAGGATGGTCAGTGAAAAAGGATGCTGATCTTTCTTGTATTTTCTGCACTGTAAAAACATCTACAAATATATAATGGATAAAGACTGCCAGCTTTCTGCTCCATCAGCTCCAAAGAATTGGGATAGTATGATATAACATCTAAAAAGACTCAGTATTAGTCAAAAAATCATTTATTATTGAATCAACATTTAATAATAGGGTAAAGCTGGCATAATTATGATTATTTGGAGTTGTGACATTTTGTTCTAGATTCACATTACAGTGAGGTGCTGTATAAAAGGCTAACTAAGAGGAAATAATATTAACATAAATATGCTCAATAAAAATACACATTAATAATAGTTGTGGCCTCCAAGTAAGATGATACAATTATTTACCATAACTTTCAGTGCACAAATCATCTCAGCTTTTACAAAATCATAGTTAGATGTGTTGTTTAGACTCAGTGTCTCATTATGCCATTTTTAATGAATTGGTTGGTTAGCATTTTGTTTCATAAAATTATCTCTTAGTATAACCATTTCCCCTAATTTGCAGTGGCTTCTGGGTAACTTGTGAATTGAGTTTCTACAAGGAGAAGTATGTGTGGTGCCTGAAACTCATGGTTCTTGCTTTAGTTCATAAGTTTCAGCACAAAGATCTGGGCCTTTTAACCAAACATTCTGAAGTCAGTGCTTCTTGGCTGCAGAATTATTTCTCTTCAGGCTTTCAAAATACAGTGCCTTTAAAGGGTTCAAAATTGAACTAAATTTTGTTTAATTACTTGTACTTTGAATTAATTTCTATTTGTCTCTGTTATTAGATTTGGTCATGGATTGTTCATCATGATTCACCCATGGATGGTTCTTCATGGATTCTCCCATCATGAAGAGGGTTCTGCCTATGCTCCGCAGTATCTGTGCTGCATTTTTAAAGCAATGCAATGAAGTGCTACACTTTATCTACTAAATTCCACAATATAGGAAGAAAATGCTAGAAGAGGAAGAGGAAGCACATGAAAGAAAACCCTGACACTGTTGAATAAAAATCCTGGAGACAGTCGTAACCTGTGCTATGGAGAAATGTGTTTCATAGAGGAGATTTGCCTTCTTATTCCAAGCATTTGCAAGAGTGACAGCGAATCTGTGACCACATTAGTCATTCTGTCAAGGATGGAAAAACGTAGAAAGAAAAAGATACTAATTGCCAAAGAAAACAGACACAGGCCTCAGCAGATATAAATTGGCAATGCTGTTTACTCTACACGCTCTACTCAACATGTTCCAGCTGTGCACGTGTCATTCAAGCATCCAACTCTGTCCAACTATGCAGACTATTCTGGGGCTCCTACCTAATCAGCTTGTGGAAGCACAGTACTCCATTTGTTCAATTTGCTTGCACAGAGGAAGGCATGACAGATGTATTTGAAGAAATTCTAAAAACTGCCATGAATGGGGCAGATACCAATCTTGGCTAACAAGTGAGTATTCCAATGCTGCAGCAGCACAAAATCACTCACATTTATATTCTGCTGTTTAATGGTGATGTGTATGAAGGCTCATTTGTGAGAAGCTCATAGAGTCATCAGATGGTAATGCCATCAGAGGAGAGTGCCAGATAAGGAGCAGAGCTCCAAACAGTTTTTGTAGTTTGTGCATTGTTTTTAAATGATCCTGATTGCTTTCTGTGGCCTTCCTACTATATTGCGACTGTGAGTCACACAGGACTTGCAGCATTCTATTTTATCTACATTCATCCTTTACTGATAATGATGTAATATGATAAAGGCTCAACATAAAACAGCTCCCAAAAAAACACTGTATTTCAATTTCGTGTAATCCGTAAATCATCACAGCAAAGCAGCTTTACAATTCAACAACTTTAATAGTTCCATTCATGCCAGTAGTACAAACAAAGTTTGCCCGAAAATGTCTTCATGCCCTTCATCTCTTTTGTTTCTTATTCCTCATGGAAGACTCCAAATCTGTGTGCGTTATCTGTGGACTTCTTTCAGAAAAATACAGTGCTCTGCTTGATATGATTCTGCCTAGAGAAAACAAAAGCTTCATCAGCAGTCCAGTATTTCCTGAATACTTAATTTATTATGAATATACACAGGCACGTTTCAAGGGGAAATTTGCTTCTGAGAGTAAAATAATCATTTATTTTGGACAAGCATTAAATATTTAATAGACATTTGCCTTTATAAAAACAACATGCTCCATAATCACATACACTTTTTATCAGAACTTGGTATTTAAAGTATATAGATTTTTAGTTGTAATGGAAAATATGCGTACTTTAACACTATAAGGCCTTTGACAAAGGCCTTAGACTCGTTACAGTAAAGAACTGGAAATTACTATTCACCATCACTCAAAGTCTTACATAAGTATCTGAAACTGATTAATTGAAACAGAAAAAATAAGCTATGAGAGAAAATAAAGTTTATTTGTATAAACTATAAATACCGGGTCAGTAGTGAATAACCCAATGGCTCTTTGCTGTTCAGAATAGAGCGAATACAAGTCAGGTTCTTTGGCAGCATGTAATAGGCACACTTATTCTCACAGAAATCTTCAGAGTCATTGCTCACAGTGCAGCTGGGACACAGGTAGGAACTGACCATTTTGGAATGAGGTAATGAGTCTTCAATTTGCAAATCTGATGCAGTGTCTATTTTTCCTATGCCAGGGCATGGATGAGAGCTAATGCAAGATTCATCATAAGAATTTGTGGTTCTTCCATATGGCTCCCTCAGTCAGATGCACATGCAGCCTTATTCTGATTTTTGTTATCCTTTCTTAATGAAATAAAAGAAAATAAAATGTGAAAAAGAAATACTGCTGTGGGGCTTTTCAAGATACATTTCTTGCAAGTTACAAAAATTATTAGCCCTTGGATAATCTATTGCTTACCTCATAAGCAATAAATTTAATTATGGGAATAATGGAAATAAATCACTTAAATATCTTAAAAATATATTTTAATCACCAAAACATATTAAAAATATATTCTTCACTGTTACTTCTTGGAGGAAAGTAATTGCACAGCTAATAATACTTTTGATACTCTCCTAGACAGAAATTAGGATATCATTATAAAAAAAGCATGTTCCACTGAAACTCTACTTTCTTAGTAAAAGTGCCAGTAATTATCAATAACCATCAATAAACGAAGTGTGGGTAAATTTAAAGTAAATCCATAATCTGAAGAAGTATACAGTTAGGAAATCAGCACGATGAGAAGGAGTCAGTTTTGCAGAGAATTAGAACCGTGTTAATAACAGATAGGCAAAACATTTTGTCAATGTAAACTTACAGAGTTTTAGCAAAAGACCCCTAAAAAGACAGCACAAGGAACCAGAATGAGCACTAGGAAAAGCAGCTGACATAGACCATAATGAATACTGCTGTGAAAACTGAAAATGAAATAAAGAATATTTTGTGTCTGGTATAAGCCACAGTTTCAAAAACTAGTGTTCTGGTTTGGGTCTGCTTTATCCCAATACAGAGTAAATACCAAATAGCCAATAGCTTCCTCTTCCTCTTCTAATAGTAATAGCCAAAATGCAGCAATAGGTTTTTTCCACTATCTCGAGCCCCACATTGGGTGCTAAAAAGTATTTGTCCTGGTTTGGGACAGATTTGGGAGGAAACATTAGGGATTCTAGGTCTCCTCGAAAAAGTAAATTCAAGCTGCCCCTGCCCCAACTGCTTTGGGAGGTAAATCTCCTTTGAGAAAAGTGGAAAAATTTGTTTATTTGACAAGCAAAGTACTCACAAACATAAAAAAAAAGAATAATATTAAACAATAGAACCTCTCATTGTTCTGAAGAGATGGTAAATTCAGAAAGTCCTTCTGTGGATCAGGGAGGGAGAGAGGGAGAGTCTTTTTTGTGTGTCCTCAGCTTTCTCTCAGTGCCTCTGGGGCTCGGGTCTCTCTCGCCAGGGCTCAGGTCCATTGTCCCGGCTGCAGTGCAGCTTGGGGGGCCTCCAGACAATAGGCCTGGTGTTCCCAAACTAAGGAATAGCTGGACAGTTCCAGAAAACTTCGGGCTTAACTAAAAAAAAACCTAACTAAAAGCAAAGGAGAGCTCTCTCATGCTGTCTGAGCTGCAGACAGCACAGTCCAGGAGAGGAAATGAGGGGGAGCAAGTGCAGTTTCTGAGAACAAACTGTGCACTTCTTCTCCCCACCTTCGCTCTCAGAACCAATCATAAAGGTGCAGAACTTAATATCCAGCATAAATAGAATACACAATTGGGGATACAAGCATCATAAAGTCACCTCAGGACACTGGGAAAGCAAATAGCATGTAAACATGATTACAGATTTTTAAAGAGCGTATTTCAATGACAAGAAAAACTATATGATGAGAACTAGCTTAACATCAAATTCACTTTGCCTCCTTCCTGCTGCTCATTTGTGTACAACCAATGTAGTCACAGGGCAGCCACTCCGTTCATCCATGCATATGTTGGTTTCTCATCAACGGAGTGGCACAAAATCAACAGAACATATCAATGAACATGAGATGATCTTTTGAGGAAGATCTTTCTAAAACAACGAGGAAAACCAAATCCAACAACCTTCTGTACCACGACCACAAAAGATGGAAAGAGTGATGTTGGTAGCAGAATGTTCAACACTGGGATGAAAATGTGTCATCCCATGTGGCTACAGAAAAAAACTGAAATCTTACCAAAATTAAATGTTTTGAAGAACTCGTAAGTTCACCAGAAGAAACCAAGAGGACAAACCTCCTCAGCTGGGGTACACCAAGACAAAAATATGACCTCTGTGGCAGCTCTGCCTGCTCACCCTTTCTGCACATTAATTTTGCATTTACAGACTTAAGCCATAGAAAACAAGAGCCACAAGAGCCATATATCACTGCACACAAGACACTGTGATAAAATGGGATTTGTTGGCAAAATATTCCATCCTGCCCATATCAGTTTCAGCATACAAATGTAACACACAGCTCCCTGTCTTTATAGTTACACCAGCTTCACAGGTTTACATTGCAATATAAACATATTCTCTGATTTCAAAGTATTTGGAAAACTTCAAGATTTTCTTCTCTACTGACTGTCATTGAGTGTTTTCCTACTCTTATGAGTACTTTTTTTTTAGCTTTGACTAAGGAAACAAAGGAAATTAAGGAAATCCTTAAATTTCCAGTGGAAATAGAGATTACCAGATCATGAGGTCATATTGTTCTGTATCTTTCTTTAAATTAAATGCATGCATACATAAGACAATAAGAATTTATATTTTTCCCCCAGGGGTTCTTGAATGAAACCTCTTTGAGTAGTTTCAGCATTATTAGGACCAAAGTCACTGTATATTTTGGACAAGGTAGAAAGTTAGTGCAATTTTATATAGCTATGTTATTACAGAAAGGATAGAACCAATATTTTTAAAGATGTTTAAGTAGTGCTGGACATGAGAGGACTGCATGTTGCCATATGGAAAGAACTTTTTACACCCTTTGTAACACAATAACTGTAATTTACTTCCTTAATCTTATTAGGCTGTGTTTGCCTTGTCCCAACTACAATGTTGACTTTTTATCTCTCTTAATTTGTCCATTGTATTCAAGTTGGTATCGTGTTATATTTGTTTTTTGCGTCTATTTCATAATAGAAGCTAGTAAAATGAAACTCCTATCCATCTTTACCTCTCCTGTTGCAACAAATTATTTGCATTGTGTAGATTCCTCTTCAACCTTTATGTGCCCTGCTGCAAAAACTGGACTGATCATTTGGTCTCATAAACAGAGGATTCTTCCCCTCAGGCCTGTTGCTCAGTGGGCTGATACTCTTTTTGGGAAAGGTGTATTTTTCCCAACAGGGTGTGCTTGAGTACTTAAGCGTGTACTGAGGCAAGATTTCTTTTTGTTTCCTTGAATGGCTTGAATCAGGCTTCACAACCCTCTCCTGTCTGCATGGCAGAAGGAATTGCATCATTGCAAGCAGCACACCCAGCAGCTCTTTTTCAGGGTGAAATATCCCTCTCTGTGTGCTGCCTTGATTCGTAGTATAAATATGGGTTGCTGTCTTTCACCTGTACTGGCCATTCTCCTGAGGCAGTGTTGCAGCTTGAGCTGCTCCAAAGGTTGAAAGATTTTAGATATAGTGCTGCACTTGCGATTCCTCTCACTCTTTCAAATGCTTGATCTTAGATCTCTGACTGTTACAATGCCACAATAGCTCAAAAAGACTGTTAGCTGGCTTATAAATCAGCTGGCTTCTTTCTTATTCTTTGATTTGGCATTTCTCAGGGGGAGCTGGAATACCTCAAAAGTCATAACCTGCACTGGGAAATGCCTTTTTTTTCCCCAAGTCTGCTTCAGATAATTTTTTTTTTCCCTCCCATAATGTTGTAATATCTGGGCTTTATTGAGGTTTTTCTAGTGTTCTTTTCTTCCTTCTGTTTTGTTTGTTTTATTCAAAGCTTTATTCTTTTTAGTCTTTTCTTAATACTTATGTAAGTCAATCATGAAAAAGTGTCTCACATGCACTTTTAATTTTTAAACCAAATTTCCTAAAAATATAAGGCTTGTTTAATCATTCTATGAGATTATTATTTCTTCGCCATAATAATTTTGAATCTTGGCCAATTTCAACTGAACAAAAATGGAGAGGCACAATATAAAAAATAGCAATACTTTATACTGACAAAAAAGTGGTCACTTAACAGCTAGGGTATACATACTAGAACCCTCAAGAATGTAAAAGGTCACAATATGAATTCAAGATACTGTTTGGTCTGCCAGCTGGCCATTCAGCTCACTCACTAATCAGCCAAAGAGCACATATGTAGCTCCAAATCCACTGTAATACATGCTGTGTCTTGCTCATCTAATACTTTAAAAAATGGAACGAAAAGAAATAAAGAAAGAAGAAAATTGAAAATGAAGTGATGGTGTCAATGTGGAGGCATAAGATAGTGGATTTACTAAGGTTGTAGAATGTTGGTGTAGAGCTTGCAGAATGTTTGATTGACCAATCTGTATTTTTTGTTGCTGGCCTCTTCATGGGCTAACTTTCCCCACTTTTATCTATTGACAACTTTGATAAACAGATCCCATAAATTTTTTCATTTCTAATTGACATCTGTGGGTTGTTATGAGTTATTTCAAGGGAAAATACAGCATGTCTTGCTTGATAGCCTTCCTAATTCCTGCAGCTTTTATTTCTCGTAGCTGTCTTGTTTCCACATGACCACAGGTATGTACCTTGCTGCAGTGATGGCCGTTACCATGTTTAATTGGTTATAAGCCACTCAACATGAAGAGTTTGGTGTTTTTAAGGGGCTAGCTTAGCAATGATACATCAGGAAGGAGTTGGCAGAGCTGTTCCCAGGGGTAGCAGAGTTGAGCAGGATGCCAGTGGGGTGACAGAGTAGGGCAAGCATGGCTCCTGATGTGTTGAAGCATCAAGGTCCTTGACAGCTGCTGGGGCCAGCCAACAGTCCCAAGAATCTGGGAAAGTGAGAGGTCCAGCTGAGTATTCCATCCAGACAGGTGAGGTTAGGCCTGGAAAGGCCCTGTATGTCAACAGCACAACCCAGGCCATGGATTTGCTCAAGTATAGCTCCTGAGCCCAAGCATGGAGGACGTGGGCCAAAGTCCCAGCACAGCTGGTGCCTCACACTCTGCATCACTGGAGAGATGTACTAGCAGGGAGAAAGCTCAGCACTTTGGTGATGCCTATGGACTGAGACCTCACAGCTGGAGATGACATTTAAACTAATGCAAAAATGGGTTATTAATGTCTTTTTCCTGTGCTGTTGTTTGTTTCTTTGTTTTGGGAATTTTTTTGTGCTATTTAAAGTTAGTTAGAGGCATGGAATATTGGGTAAGAACAGCAAAACTAGGGCCTAAGCACTACTAGTTAAGCTGATCACTCATTCCCCACTTCCAGTTGGATAAAGAGGAGAACCTGAAAAAAGAAAAACCCATGAGTTGGGAAAAGAACAGATCAATAATTGGAAACCATGATCAATAACTGGAAACCATGATGATGATGACGATGATGATAAATGGCAGTAGCAATATCGATATATTATTATTAAAATTTGTTTATATAATACAATTATTATATTATTATTATTATAATTAAACAGGTATCGAAATCCCAGAGGTGATGAAGTCTTTAACTGTGCGTGGAAGCCTTTTACAAAATGCCCTTCTGTTACCTTACAGGAAGATGACAGTTGTCATAAGGCTAACAGGTACAGCAAGTTAAAAATATCACTTCTCATTTTGGCCAACATTTTCAAGGGCAGTAATTTCCATTGTAAATTGTGACATCTGACATACCTCATTTCCTGCAAATGTAGGATGTTAGTGTAAGATGGTGAAAAATGGGTCCTCTAAGGCTGACAATAGCCCTGTAGTTTATTGATAACCTTGAATGCGGGAGATAGCTGGGTATCTGAAGATAGATTTTTTTTTTTACCCTTTTCTCTTTTGGTTTTTCTGTCTTAGAGTTCTGATATCATAGAAAATTTCCAAATATAAATAAATATGTTTCCAAGGAACCTTCAGCAGTTCTTTCTTGGACTTAAAATATCACTTGTGATATGATAGATGATGACACTTTTTGGTTCTGTTTTTCATCTAATCTTTGTGTTTAATTTTGTCTTTTTTTAAATGAAACATCACTTTCGACAACATTGATTACAGCTGAATATGTTTCACAAAATTTGTTGTCCCATTAGGGAAAAAACCCTAAACATTACTAAGTGACTCCAAAATGTTAGCTCTAAAACAGAATTAACATTTGCATCTGTACTTTATATTAAGGATCCTCTCTTGTGATACCATTTGCCTGTGTACACATTCTTTCACCTGGCTGGTATTAAAGAAAGATTCACAAAGACTTAACTCATTTGCTCAGTTTTTTGTCTGTTTCCTTGCACATCAATAGAAAATCATCAGGAGGAAAGTTACAGCAACAATATCAGGCATTTCAATAGCATTTTTCAGGTGAATAGGGAGGGTTAATAGCAGTCTTACACTCAAACACTTCCATCATTCCATGTAAAAATATTTTTGTCCTTGGATATTCTGAGTAATTGTCAGTAAGTATAAATGTATTTGTGAGCAATCACACAGAAATAAAAGAGAGATTCTCTTTAATAATCTTCCTAATAGATTGTGATAGACAATTTGAAGTAGTCTGAGATTGTCACAGTGTTTTGAATTCTCTGGTATTCTTTCTCACTGTGAAAACTTGTGGATCAAAGAAAATTCGATGCCCCAGACAAAAGATCATGAAAATATGCACTGTTCTTTTTCTCTTTTTTCTTTTCAGCAGATTTAGAAACTATGAAAAGACCTTATTATTGAAGGAAACTCCAAGTCAGCACAACTACTTGAGCAAGGCAATTTAATACTACACAAAATTACAGGCGAACAAAAAAAGGTAGAAAAATTTGTAGTAAATATATACCTCTGTTCAGATGGTTTGGAGGAGTTTTCTCCTCTTTACTTTTTGTGGAAAAATTCAGAAAAATATGATACTGCTTAGAAAGAAACTGTGTAGGAGAGAATAAGACCAAATGCATTCTGGAAAATCCTTCTACAATTTACAAAAGTGATTGTTACCTCTTTTGTGTTTGCATGTCACTGTGTATGTATATGCCAGTGTTTGTGTGCATTGTGTAAAGTGAAAAACATAAACCAAAATACTTTGATCAGAATTCAGTCTGGACCCTTCTGCATTCTAATTCAGCTGTTTCATCAGCTGATGCATTAAACCTGCTGCTTTTCTGTGAAAATATCACAGTCAGCCTTCCCTATTCTCTGAGAATAAAATCCTAGCAGCCTCTTCATTGGCCTACTGTTATTTTACTTAGCTAAATAACAGAAACATTTATAACATTAATGTATTCACTGCTCAATCTTCCTGGCTTTAATTAGCCATCTTGAAGACTGGGCATTACTCTTTGATTAAAAAGCATTTCCTGAAATGAGGGGAAAATCCTCTGGGAAACCCTGTTTCCATACTCATAATTTCTTCTTATGTTAATCAGGTCTTTGCAGTATGTGTTGACTACACTAGAGATAAAAGATACCAAAACAGAACAGACAGAAGGCAACATTAAAAAAAAAGTTTAATTAGCATCTATTATTTGAAAGCCTTTATGATATCCCCATTTAGATACTACCATCACTTTAAAACTATTACACCCTAGTTTTAAGTCTGTACCAAGCTGTCAGCTAAGCTGATTTATTCTTTACTTGCTTAAATTAAAAAATTATTTTGCTAAAACTGAGAAGTTATTTGTGAGCACTGTTTTTGTTTGAAGTCCAAGTCCCATACATTAATTAAGTTTGCAGCCAAGGATAGAATCCTTATTATACAGTATAAAAAGAACATTTTTCAGCAGCCAATTATCATGCTCCCTATTTTGAAACAGAACTCTTTAGAGAAAATATATCATTGAAACTATTCTGTGTGCCTGTTAAATAGCTATGGTCCTCAAATGAACAGAAATGAGTTAATCAAAAGGCATTCCAGAACCTTTTAAATTAATGGGAGGCTTCTACAGACTAAAATAGAGACAATGTTTCATCCATGACATCAAATTTGTGCTCAAATTTGCCTGTTCTTCAGCATCTCGAAGAAATGTACTGAATTTGTTGCTTAAGGGAACTGCAAAAGGGACAGGTATTTGAGAAGCCTTTAACACATGAATGCTCCCTGGTACCATACTAGTACTCCCTAAAGAATACTGCTGCTGTGCAAACTTATGACGACATGAATAAAACAGAACTAAAATATGGCTTGGATCATCTGTTACAAATTCAGTGATCATAAACTTTATGAGGTCATAAACAGAGGATCACTAATCATTCAGTCTCACTTTTTGAAAAAAGAAGACAGATTCTGGAAAATGAGTCATCAGCTGACTGTGTACTCACGTATACATGCGTACAAAGAGTTCCTTCTTCCTGCAGGACACGGCTCCTTAGCGCAGTGAACTCAGCCAAGCAACACTGCACTTCTCTCTCAGCTTTGACTGAACACTTCTGGTTGATATCAACCAGTCTAGATGACAATTTAGATACCTTGTTTGGCCACCACAAGTAATCTGGAATATCGCCACAAAGGGCAGCAGTTTAGAAACTGGAGCACAGCTAGTCTCCAAGTCTGAAGGAAGAGAAGCATAAAATTCACATCTTTATTAGCCTAGTAGATCCAGAACAAGAAGAACATTGTGATGTCAATCCCAACTAGATTTCTAACCTGATGAAACAAGAAGCATGGACATTTCTCTTGCTGAACTCTAACAAAACCTTTTTCCTCCTTATCAATATTAAATCATTATATATTTTCATCTTCCCAGTCCTTTCTGCTAATTGCAAATAATACAATTGTTATCCATATACGTGGAAATCATAATCTCAAAGTTCTGGTGTGTTTTTCATAGGATGTGTGAAAAGCAATATGAAAACACAATAATTCAAGTTCTTATGACTGTTCATGGTGACCAGAAAAGATAAAGATGCATATTCTTTCACAGGACACAGCTTCTTTCATAATAACTCAAAAAAAAAAAACCCAAAAAAAACCCCCAAAAAAACCCAAAGAAAAAAAACACAAACCAACAACAAACCATCAATTTATAAACAGAGATTTCTGTGGAGCAAAAACCAGAATACGTCCTGAAAGATCTCATTTGGAAAATAAAACAGCAGCTCGTGTCTGCTTTCTGGTTCCCTTTACTCTCAATAGCATGACAAAAACAAATTATGTTTTTCATGTTAAGGACTTTGCATGTCTATAAGGAATGAATTCTTATTGGACACAAAATCAATTTGTATCTGTAAAATGTTATTCAACAACTTCTTTTGCAAATTTTAATCAATGCTAATGGATATGTGGCAACATCAAACATAAAAATAAAACCAGAGAGCCAAATTCCCTACTACCTTCTACTGTTTGCACGTATTTTGCAAAAACAAGCTAGAACACTAGCAAATCACATTAATCGCTACAGATACATCTAAAATAGAAAAGGTTTAGACCTGAAAAAAAGAAGTAAATAAAATTTTACATGTGTTGTAATATAAGTGAGGCCACTGATGGCACTTTTGTGCTTCCTCAGCATGCATATAAATTACTACACAGAACATGGTGCAGATAAAAACTGGAGTTCTGCCATGCCTCCCTGCTATGCTAATATAACTTAGGAAGCTCAACAGATCTTCAGGTGGCAGGCCATTTGCATCATTCTGAAAGCTCTTATCATCCTATTTCAACCTTATGCAAATTAATGTGGCCTACATATTCAATAGGATGCACCTAAAATAAAATCCAAGGCACTTGCAGCATATTTTCAAGTTGTGAGATATTGGAATTGTTGCTGGTAATCTCTTATTTGATACTTATTGTTAATTCAACCTTAGAATAATACGAAAACTGCTAAAATTACTTTGCATAGATTTCATTATACTGTTCTCAGGTTGCTCAGATGCTTCAGTGACTGCTTACAGCAAATTGTTTTCTCTGGGGTTGTATGGAACAATAATAGCAGCGTTTTCTAGGGTTTATAAAATTATTTATCATATACAGGAAAATAAAATGTAATTTCAAGCCTAGAATAAAGTCATATTGTGAGGCAAAACCTAATGAACATGTAGCAAAACCTATCCTAACAGACTAAAGATTTAGGGTAACTGGGTCTAACTGCTGATTGTCAATAAATGAACAGTGATACAGACAATGAACACTCAGACAATGAAACACTAAACAAAATCTGTAATAAAAAGTATTTCTTTTAGCTTTTTGAGTAGCATTCCTTTTTTAGACAATTGTATTTGCAGTTAGAAATTTCTAAACATAGAGTAGTAAGCACTACAAGCTAGAGTGAAGCAAGACTTTTAATCTTAGAAGGAACATTAACACACTTAGCCTTTTATTCTGCTTGTGAGATGCATACAGTTTTCCCTCGCAGTGTATTACTATTTTTGTCTGGTTTGTTTATAAATTAAGTGTTTTGTTTGTATGTTGTAATACTGAAGATGTCTGCATCAGATACCATTATCTGTAATATTATTAATGTACATTTCTTATTCATCCAATAATATTTAAGCAGATTGATAATGACTAATCAGGTCATACTTATCTATTCATTGGTGGACTATTTTCACATTTTTAGAAGTACATTTCAAATGGTAAATCAGCATTTTAATATAGGTGCGTTTAAATGTGATTTTGCATGAAACTTGTGAATTAGTCTTAGTAGAAAAAGAAAAAGCCATTCAAATCACATTAAATTGCAGTGAGCATTGGCTACTGTCCTTTAGCAGCCAGAGGAAAAAAACCTACTCAGTCCTGATTCTGAAACAAACCCCATATCTGATGGCATGTGGTGGTGCTGTCACCTACACAGATCTCCAAAGGTGATCTGCTTCTTTCGTGGTTGTGTGCAACATTAACATCAAAACCCGTAATTTCATTCTGTTTATTTAACTCACTCATGAAAAATTTGCCTGTTGTAATCTTCAGAAACAAAATGGACTTAGTGTTCTGTATGAAGCATACTGAAAACAAACAAACAGGAAATCTGTTTTCATTAATAGAGCTGCCAAATTTTGTTCATATTGACTTTCAAGGACCACATTTCTCTTATTTTGCAATTATTTAAACACCTGCAGAGATGAGCTGGTTGCAACATGAAATATGAAGTTGTTTTAATTCACAGGTTTGGAAAAAGCAATATGTTTTCATATTAGGGAACATGTCTTGTTTATCTTTGTTCCAAAAATGCTATTTTCTTCAAATTTGAAAATTTATTTTTCATTTCATCTAATCTGGTTTTTAATAAATAAAAATTACCACTGTACACAGCTTTTCTTTATTTTTTTTTCTTTTTTTATCCTTCCTGCATTTCAAGTTCATGTATGGAAATATTTTGAAACAAGTAAGTAAGTTACTAGCAAAACTTTATCTATCATGTTTAAATATTTCAAATGTTTTCTAAAGCAGGAGAGTTTAATTTTAAATGTTCTTGATCATTTATTTTCCAATATTGTAAGAAAAAAATCTAAAATATCTTTTAAAATTCCTTTTAATGTATCTAAACACTACTTCTTCATTAATTGAAACTGCTAGACTTGCTAGGATATTCAGAGCTTTATGTATTGTGTTTCTTATGCAATTAACACTTGAAATATTGTATTATTCAATTTCTTTTTGTTGTAGCGTGTTTTTCTTTAGGTTTTTTTGGCTTGCCTGCTGTCTTATTAGTGAGTTTGTAATCCCTTTATGATATGCTGTTTTGTCATCCCTGCACCTATCCTCCCCCATAGTCTACAGTGGTGTAAGCTCTTCATTTGTATCCAGTGTGCTAAATTTAGGTCTGCTCCCTGATTGTTATTCAGTTCTGTTATATGTCAATCCTTTTGTCTCCTCCCCGGTCTTCTGTTTGTCTGCCCCTTCTCTGTTTCTTCTAGAAGGTTCAAGGAAAGGCATAGAGGGATAGGCTGAGGGTTGGAGTCCCTCCCTGGGCATTCCCCACTGGTTCCCATGTCTCTGTCTCTTCCCTAATCTCCTCCCATCCTAAACTGTTATTGGTTTATGTATTGCTCCTCCCCCTACTCTTTCCTTTATAATCCTTTGCACAGACAGTGCAAGGGGTCCCTGCCCCTGCATTTGATTTATGGCTTGTCAATAAATAAACGCTCTGATCTGAATGCAGGGCCTGCCTAGTGCCTTCATTTCACTGCGCCAGCTCTGGCTGGGGCTTGGGAATCTCAGAGCTCCTGGGGAGAACTGCTGTGCCCCCCGCACGGCTCCACGAGGCGCGCCCAACCCACGCCATCGGAAGGGCGCGCCCCAGGCAGATGGCGTGCTGCCCGAACGCATCGCAGCAGCCGCAACAACACACACCACGACACTTCCCTCAACACTTCCTTTGGTAACTGCTTGCAATTTTAAACTCAACTTGCATTTTTCCAGGACGATGGAAGTGGCAAGTTTTATGGAAAAAAGGATGAGAACAATTTCTTTTTTTTTTCCTCACAGCAGTATTGACTATTTGAATAATTTGAGAAATCCTAACCTCCCACCTTGAAGGAATAGTGATGATTAAACAGTAATCCAAAGAGATCTTTGACAGCGTTTATAATTTCTTTTGGATGTGTTCATGACTGTGTCTTACTAAAGACAATTATGACACATTCTAAAGAAAAACGGATGAAACTACTACTTACATAGAAAAATGGCCAATGAAATTTCAGCTATGTCTAAGAATTGATGTGGTTCAAAAGTGATCTTAACTAGCAGTTCTCTTTTTAGAGTATTTGGCACAGTTAACTGTGCCAAATTTACACAAATGCACTGCAATTTATAGGGGCTTGAAAATGGAAATGGCTTACTAGCACGTCCCTGGAGTGTCGTATATGTTATGACATGGCAAAGGGTTTGTAAAAACTAATGAGTTACTATACATATTTATTTTTTACTCTCCGTATGTTTCCTTGTGTCCAACAAGAAGGAGATGGAGACTCCTTGTGTCTTTTGCCAAGATAATTTTTTAAACTTTTTTTTTAATGCAATTAATGTTTTTAAGCAGAAAAAGTTTGAGTGAGCTCACTGCAGGGAGCTCCATATATCTTATCCCATTTATTTTCTAATCTCACAAAATGGAGGTGCAGAGCTGTTATATTTACTTTGTGATCAGGCAGAGAGTGTCAGACTATGATTTGGATCTAGTCTGAATATTTTCTATTATTCACCTTATTTAATAAACTGTCACATGAAAGAGGGAATGATAAGCTTTCACACAATGTATCAAAGGAATGCTGTGCCTTCTTCCTTTATTATTCATGCTACATTTGAAGTTAATGAAGCGTAACCTCTGAGCTGATATTTTTATAGATGAAAGAGACATCATGTTACATATTCTGTTTTTTTCATCAGCTTCTCTGTAACCGACACAAAACACGATTGCCTTGCACTTAATATCTGACTATTGTTGGGCATTCTTGCTATGTCTTCTCTAATAGTCTTCTATTTGAGCTATATTTTAGTTTCTACATGAAAATGAAAGGCCAAGGGTGAAATGGATGGGGAAAAGTAGTATATTTCAATTAAACTTTATTGTAGACATAGTCCTACTGGGGCTTTTTTTTTGCTACATTTTAATTTTTTCCCCTCCGTAGTATCTAAGGTGCTTTCTCTTTGCACCCTTTTTTATTTTTCAAGTATTTTCATTTTACTGTATCATCAACCAACTGGGATGGCATGACTAAACAAAAAGCCCATCCATATAATAACTTCAGGTAAAACTCCAGTTGCATAGCATATATTATCTGTTTCATACATTAAAAGAAATCAAAAAGAATAATGCACGACATAGGAATAAAATGCTGATTGCTATGCTAGTATGATTCTAAGAGTAAGGTTTAAGCAAATGACACCTTAGGGCTTGTACTTTTGTAGGGGAATATTGTATTATCTTATTACCTGTTTGTGGAGGAAAAAGAAATAATTATAAATTTAAATTTCACTCCTAATTAATAAAAGATTGTAAAATGTTATAAGCTCTTGCACTGATTTCTTAATTATATATGTTCCTCTAGATAGAATTGTTTGATTGGCATTTTCTCATGAAACAATTCCATAGATTCCTGCTTCTGTGGACAGTAAAACTTGTCCAGTAATATATACCTACAAAGTAACAAACAGGGCAGATTTGATCTACTTTTCTTCTTGGATTTTGCTGGAGGTACTACAATGGAGAAATGGATCTTTGCACTGGCCTCACATGGTCATTCTTGTGATCTCAAGAAAAATCCTACTGTGAAAAATGCCAACAGAGCATTGAAGAACATTTGCAGTGAAGGAAATATGCTGCTATTTTTAGAGATGAATTAAACTGCATTTCATTCATGTTTTCTAATAGCATTTCTCTTTTTATGGCATATTTATTAAAAGTTAAAAACTTTTTTTTCTCCTTCTTTCTGTTTTGTTTGTTTGGGTTTGGGTATTTGTGGGAGTTTGGGGTTTTGGCTTTATGTTTTGGGTTTGTTTTTTTCCATGAGCAAGCAAGGTTGAAAAACTCAGAAGATTTCTAAAGCCACACATCACAGAAAGCAAATAAGAGAACATATTTCATACAGGATAAAATTCAGATCTCATGAGTGAGACAGACTGGAAATAAAAATCTGAAAACAAGACTCCCCTCTATCAATTAAATGCTTGCAATGTTAGTTTTCCCTCTGATCTTCCTTCTAGCAATTCTAACAATAATGATATTTTCCTTGGCTTGCAGAAAACTCCACACATTCTGCCCATTCCAATTCCCTTTCTGTGTTTGTGTTCTGTCCTGTTTAATATGCTCTCCCAATATCTGTTGATGCTAAAGGCTCTATACACTTGCTTGGTGATCTATGCCCCCTGTATTTCCCTATCCTCTTCCCCTGAGCTTTTTCCATATGAATTTAGTGAGGTATTTTTAAAGAAAACATCTTTCTCAAGATCCACTTCACTTTGTGGGAACATCACATGTGGTGTGCACATAACAACTGCTATACAGGCAGACCAACAAACAGTCTGGCAGAAGAAACAAAATTCAGTCTTTGCAATTCCATTCTTCTCTTACACCCAGAGCTATTATGTGTGTCCCCTTAGCAAGTTGACCTTGATTTCTTTACTCCTTATAAGTCATTCCAAAGTTAGAAGGGCAAGAAAAGCTGTTGAGGTGGAGTTTTTGTTTGTTTTGGTTCAGCTGGGGTTTTTTTGGGGTGAAAAGCACCAGACTGAAGATCAAGTAAAACACACATTTTTTGGTTCCGACTGAGATCTCACAGGTCTGTGAAGATGTTTAAGTACCATTCTAGTAAATCAAAGAATTTTAGTGGCTGCAAAAAAACCCAGCATGCTTTCTCTAATGTGTATTTCTATGTCATTTATATCTACATGTTTTCAGTAATAAACATCTAGTTTACTACTAGTTTTTACATAGCCAAACATAAAATAATGTACAGTTTGGCTATTTTTGTTTCTTTTTTCTTTTTGATACTTAGAAAATACTGAACTGAGAAGGTAAAATGGAAAAAAAAAAACCCCAAACCCAGCCTCATATAAAGGATTGCAATGACTAATACAGTAATAGGTCATATCTAATAAAAAATCTCCATTTTAAGTTTTGGAGGTATCAGTTGTACTTATTTGATACTCTTAATTGTTTCCTTTAATTTTCTTCAATTTTCACTCTCCTAGCACTCAAAGTGCTTGATTCAGAAACTGTTGGCTTTGGTTTTCCATCTGCTTTCTCGTTGGTATATTTTAGAAAAAAAAAAAAATCTCTTTATAGCTTCTATGATGATTGAAGTGTGATTCAGAATTTCAGAGTTTTATTAGTTTAAAAGTTCCATGATAGATTCCATATGTGAATACATATGCATACACATATTTTATATTTACTTTCCATGAGAAGAATCAGAGATCAAGTATACTTTTTCTTCCATTGAAGTAATTTATAAACTTACTGTGCACTACTGTAAGCCCTATCTGTCACAGAATCAGAATTATAATGCGGTTTGGAACATCAATCAATGATCTATATGTTTTATGAAATGAAATTGACTAGAAATGCTGCAAGCTATGTAATTTTGAATTTCAGTTCATAATCTAACCAATCCAAAATTTTAAATAATTATTTATTTTTATTTTTCTGTTATAATGTAACAGTTTGTGTTGCGGTGTGCGTTTCCCAGGACGCACAAGGCAGCATTGGGGTGCGACACATTCCCCCCGGGGAGACTCTTTCTCCCCACTCAGGAACTCCGATGGTCTCAGCGGTTGCTTTTGGGGTGCAGAGATGAAGCAGAGGCGAGACGGGTCTTGGGGTAAACTGAGGAGATTTATTAAAGGAACAACTGAAGAATAAAAACTAAAAGCTGAACCCCAAGGACCAGGAGCACGTGTCCCGCTGTGGATTTTTTCCACAGGCAATACAAAGCAAACAACCAATGAGAGTGCACCCAGGGGGGAGTCTAGGGCAGGTAATACAGAACTAAATCCAATGGGAATAGCAAAAGCAGTGTAATGATATAAAACAGGAAATGATATATCGAGTGAGGGAAGATGGGCAAGGAAGATTCTAGAAACAGAGGCAGGGACACAGAGAATTGACACATAATGGCATGTATAATTTAAATCATAACACACAAATGAAATAGAAAGCTAGCCTGAAAACTCAAAGCAAAAACCCACACCACCACAAGTTTGTAAGACTGTATACATGGATTTGGATGTATGCTACCTCCACAGTTACACGTAATTTTACGTATCAACATCTGTCTCTCACCACTGATCATGCATGTCCTGACAAAGACAAAGAGAGAAAAAGAGAGATGCTTCATTTGACTGGAAAGGGAATATTATGTTCTTCAAGTTAATTTTAAATTATTTTTTTCCCCATATTAGTCACAAAGATATTATTTTGAGTTTTCTAAATGAATGCAAACACCAGAAAGTAATAGACAGGAGCAATAGATAGGAGTAAATCCATGAAGGTCAAGGTAGCACTCTATATTTCTGCAATGTGTCTAATTGATTTGCTAATCTGATTTTAAGGAGTAACTTCTTTCTAAGGCCTCAAGATTCTGGACTGTTGTCTATTGCACATATAAATTGTTATTTTAAATTAACACTTTAGGAAAAAACCCTTTTTTTAATTATTAGCATCTGTGAAATATTTACAGGGAAGAGAGTCATCAGCACTTAAGACAATCTTCTGAGGAAGAGGATGTTCTTACTTTGTCTGGTTTAATAGATGAGTCAGGTTATGAAAGGTAAGGGTGATGGAAAAGGAAAAGCGTTGAACAGAAAATTTGAGCTCAATATTTTGCTATATGTTAAATTCTAAATCATAGGTTATGGTAAAGATAAACTATTGCTGCAGATTCCTCACTGAATTCTGAATGTGGAAAGACAATAACTGAGATAACAAGCAGACAGAGGTTTCACTAAAGTAACTGTAGGTATGGTCTGACAAGTATATCTCATTGC
Source organism: Prinia subflava (assembly GCF_021018805.1). Classification (NCBI taxonomy): domain Eukaryota; kingdom Metazoa; phylum Chordata; class Aves; order Passeriformes; family Cisticolidae; genus Prinia; species Prinia subflava. The sequence continues at coordinate 72,817,892 of NC_086283.1, read as the reverse complement.
ATAGAAATGCCTGATGACTTGAGTATACAGATCTTGTTAAACTTAAAATGAAGTAGCAGACACAGAGGTCAGGCCAAAAACCACAGTAAATTCTTAAACTAAAGTCACAGAAATAGATATATAATGATGGTAGTATTTTCTTTTTTCTCTGCATGTTTTCTTTTAATTAATTTATTAACTAATCTACCATATTGTGATTTCTGACAAAATTTTGGCACTTTTGAGGAAAACACATTTTTTAAAGATACTTCTTCAAAGACTTTTTGATGCTGTCATTCCACATCAAGAAGAGTCTGAGGGCTCACAGCATCTGCACATCTGCATAGAGCGTATGTCAGCAAAATACACTGTTTTAGGTGGTCACTGGAATACTTCATGACTGATTCCAAGAAATTATGCATAAAATTCTTATTTCATTCAAGGTGTCAATGTAATCCACAGAAATGGGCAAGTAACAGACACTAGGCGGATTACTCAATTTCCTGTGGGTAATGTGCATTTTGTGCAGATATTATTTCTCCATATTGACAGATGAAATGGCAGATCTATGAAGAATATAGGTAAATCTCTTTGCAGATTACTAATTAGAATAAGATATTTTTCCCATAAATAATGACTGGATCAGCACTCATTGAAATGTAAGGCCTTTTTTTTAGAGTTGTGTTTGCCTGGGTGTGATTACAATTGGATTAAACCTTCTCCCCCACAACAGATATGGTGAGGACAGAAAATACAGCAGAAGAAGAACTTGGCTTCTCTGTAGAGGTAGATTCTTGACCACCTGTTGCTTCAAAATTCACATTCAATTTCTGTTTCTCAGGACAGAAGACACTAGATTTTATTAAGGTAGGCTTGTTTAAAGTCTTGTGTTAACCAGAAAAACTGGTTAATAGCTAAAGTTTGAATGTTCTAAGAGACAGAAAATTGGTGTTATGATTGAAATACAGGAATTTTTCATCTTCTATCCTTTCCATTCCCTTCCTCTCTTCTTCTTACCTCTCTTCCTCTCTCTCTTCCTCCCTTTCTTCCTTACTGCTTTTCCTTTCCCCCTCTTTGTTACAAAGGTATGACACATCCAAGAATAATATATGCAAAAAAATCTTTACACTAAGACTTGTAACCTAAAAAAAAAGAGCTATGACTTCTGATTCTCTTCAGGTGAAAGAGATGCTCTATAACTTCCTCAAATACTATCTGATTCCAGTGTGTACACTGTGAATTTCAAACACAAAAGCTTTTCTAGCTCCATCCCCCACACTCACCAAAACCTGACGACCCTGGAACAAAAGGCTGCAAAGAAGGTCTCTGGTCCTGAAGAGATCCTCCCAGATGCTGGAGGGTTGCCTCTTCTTTGCCCTCGGGAGCACTACTGATCAGGGACCAGGACACAACATAACTATAGTCCACAGAGATCCACAGAGATCCAAAAGCACAACCTCTGCGCGTGGGCTTCTCCAGATGAGATGCCCCATGTTGGGCACCAGCCGACACAACCAGGGGAAACCCCTGGCTAGCCCCTCACCCCAGCCAACGCCAGGGCGGCCAGCCCCTGACCACTGAGGGACTCGGGTGGTGGTTTGGAGATTGCTGCTTCTGTTCCCCACAGCTCCAGGTGTATCAGCCCCAAGGACCAGGGTGAGAGAGCAGGGAGAAGCCTTCTGTAGGACTCTCAGGGAGGCTTATTCCTTAAGGGAGTCAGGGACAGGTGACAGAAGACTGAGCTGCATGGAGCCCGGCACTAGCTCTTACGCATGGGTGGAACAAGGCGTGGATACAGTACAGAAACCCATCAGGGACAAACAGGGGAGGAGCTCAAGGGGGAACTCACAAAATAAGGGCAAATGGGAGAACACAGGGGGAGGCTACAGTTTGAACCACCCAATGGGGCATTGAACAGCACAGAACTTTCCAGAACTAAGGGAAGAGATAAACATAGATTGACAGCCAAATAGGTGGGCTAACAGGCAGGGGGTTGGTCCAGGGGAGGATTGGCACAGGACATTCTGGAAAGAGGGGCAGGGTTTGGGGAGGATTAACATCTAGGTAGGCAGGTTCGGGGTATGATGGACAATAGGAGAAAGGAGGAGAAACTTGGGATAAACCAACCACTTGGGGGAAAACTGGGGCAAACCATCCAAAGCTAACAAAAGGTATATAATAAAAAAAACCACACCACCACACATGCTGTCTTCCAGACCCTATAGTTCTTGAAGATTTGAGACTTACTGCTTTGTCTGCAGTGTTTTTAAATGTAAAAAAGAGCTTAAGTTAAATGTTTAATACATCCAGAAAATATGAAGTCCATGCCATGGATATTAGTAAGGTATTGCTAATGTCTCTGACATTTCCTATTGGACTGCTTGGGGGAACACAAATTGAAATTTCACTTACTAAGGGAATTAATATCTTGTTTCTTAAGATTCCTCAATAATCTTGATATCATTGCCCATTTCTCAGACAGCTATGGTTTTAGTGAAAATGAAAAAAAAAAAAAAAAAAGAAGAAAAAGTGACAACAAGCAAATGATCCAAGCTGGAAAACAAGTTAAATACTTTGAGACTTTATGAAAGAATAAGCTCTAGAAACATACATACATTATGTATACTATTTGAAGTTTCTCATTGAGCATATCCTTCCTTTGGGCACTAGATAGATATAATAATAGGAGAGTGATGACATTCTCTTCTGATGAATGCAGGGAAAAAAAGGACCTTCCTGTCTCAGTGACAATTTTTTCTTTTCCCCCCACAGGCTATTAACGTTTTATATTTGAGCGGGTTCAATTAAATACCATGAAGGGAGGTTCAGAGAAGGCCCAAATATCTTACCAGAATATCTCAAGTCAAACACTTGTGCTGTCAAGTGTTTCCATTTGTCATGTGGTGGAAAAATGGTAAATCCTTTGCTAATAGGGTAATGGGATGTTATAATATTAGATGGATAGCGTTTTAAAAATCCCAAAATGTGGGAAAATGAGATAGAGATATTTCACATTGATATAAAAACTGGTGTGTTTAAATTTTTTAAAAAGTTTTAAAAACACCTTTCTTCTATAGCTTTCTTCTGTCCTGAGTCACTATTTACTTTCTGGTGAAGATGGCTCTTTTGAATAGTGAACAATTATAGAAACTCATCATGAAACAGAAAATGCCATAAAATAAACAAGCTATGAACTTTCTCCAGAGACAAGCAATATATTCTAGAATTTACTTCTTTGTGATGATGGTAGCCCTCTTCTAGAAAGATATTATTTTACATTTGAAATTAAATGTAGACTCTCTTGACTGTAAGCTTATTGCTACCTCAGTTGGGGAACTTTGTACAATGACTCCTGAAATGTATTCTCTCTCCTGCTTACCATAGGCTTTTGTGTTGTTTTGTTTCTTTAAGTGAAGGATTTCATGTTTGCCATTTTTTAATACCTTCTTGTACCAATAAGTCAATGACAACAGTCTGAGTGACTTTGCAATAACAAGGGAGCAGCGAATCAGGGAAGCCAAGTTGTTGTCAGGAAGGAGATTTCAGCATTAAGTACACACAGAGTTATACAGACGAAAGAGAGAAAAGCTCACATTCTGGAATGGAAATTCTATAAAATTCATGCTTCTGTTCCCTGTCTTGGGTACACAAACCATTATGTTCATAAAGTAATTGAAAATGTCACTATCCTATACACTGAAAACTGAATGAGTCAGAGTTCTGGATCCTTTATATTAAAATTCAATGAATTCCGGGCTAATACATCACTAAACATTTGTTATTTTGAGCCTGGAAGCACAATTGTCAACCAGAGCTGTGGAATTCAAAATACTGCTCACCAGACAGTCCTAATTTGTGAACATACGGGTTTTCAAGAGTACAAACCCTAATGTGCTGAAACAGACTTACATTCACTATCAGATGATAACAAAAGTCAAAAATTCTACCATTTTCTTAAGTATTTCTTTGTTTATAATCTGTTGCCTAATCCAGTGGTCTGATGTCCGTCAGGTCTGCATGTTTGCAAGTACAACCAGGAGCAAAACTGATTATGTAGTCCAAACAAGCACACTCACAATATTACACTTTATAAGTGTATGTATATACCTACATTGATCTACATACGTATCGTATATATATATGCCCAGTGATTGTAATCAACACAGAAACAAAAAAGCCTCCCAAACATGAGCAGGATTAACAACCTATTTCCCTCTCTGGCTGATCAGGATGAAAGCTCATTAGTAGAAAATACATATATTCGGACATAAATGTGTATGTCTATGTGTATGTTTACAGATATGCACAAGTATATTGTGTGTCCATATATGCACATAGGTACATATCCATCTATATCTGTATCTATATCTATATCTAATCTCTATATCTCTGTATCTCTATATCTCTATATCTATATATCTATATCTATATGTCTATATATCTATATATCTATATATCTAGATCTAATCTAGATCATCTATATCTATATATCTCTATCTATCTATCTATCTCTGTATCTGTATCTAATCTATATCTATGTATATACACCACCCCAGCCTCACCCCCTCCTCATGCATAGACATACACATATACACTCAAAAAAAGGACAGATCATGTCTGAGTAAGTACATGACCATGACATGTCATGACCATGCTGAGCAATACAGGGCATGGCCCCACAAGCAAGCTGCCCAGCCTCTTTTCACACACCTTCAAACACTTTCATTCCCTTGCTCTCTATTTTCCTGTGCTTTTTTGTCACAAAAAACACTCTCATCCCTCCATTTTTCCACCTCTGCTCCTGTACCTACATATGTCATAAGAAATCTTTGGCAATCTCAAGGGGTCCTTCCCTCCATCTGAAAATGTGTCACATGTACCTCTAGGGAGCAACCAGTTCAATTTGTAAGGTGATTTGTGACTTGCTCTAAAGGGGTTTTTTTCAAAGATTCTACTCTTTGAGTAGTAACAACAGACTCAAGCCAGCTTCTGCATTTAAAAAGTTTGTTCCATGCCTATGAAAGATTTCCTAATAAATGCTGGATGCCTGTACCAAATCTGCATTGATATGTCTTTGAACTATTCCCTTGGCTCCTATCTCTGAATTTCAGGGAGAGGAGATCAGCACTTCCCTCTTTATTTCTCCTCTTCCGGAAGCTGCAGTGATGAAGTAAAATGCTTGCCAATGCAGAATAGGATAGAATCAGTATTTTATTTCAGGTATTTTTTTCCCATATAGATTTAACATCTGCTGCTTGACTGTTTGATAGTTCCTTATATAACCTTCAATTGGTCAATATTTATGGGATCTATTCTTGAGACTCAGCACTATCAGGAGAAACGATGATTCAACTGAACACATTAGTATACACATACATATAATATACCTATACATATCTATATATGTACCATATGTATGCACTTGCACATGTACATTTGGTCTTATTCAAGATAACCTCTCAAATAAAATCTCAGAAAGGCAGATTAAAAACAAAAGATATTTAAGCAAGTATCCATTACTTCTTTTCCATAATTTTTTCTGAAAGAAAAAAACTTCCTTTTTCCTGGAGTCAAGGCAGCTTTTATTAGGGCTGTTCTCTCTGGGTATTTATTTCCAACACTGAGACAGCTGCTTTGTATTGATAAAAGGCCACATGAGACAAAGAATAGATATCTTATATTACCTAAATGGATTTTTTTTCTGATACCTTCATTTTATTCTATTGTATATTTGTAAACTGAAAGATAAGACAAGAACCTGCAAAAAAAACCCACCCCATCATTTGTAAACAAATTACAGGTGATTTAATGAAAACATTCTTACCTTTAGGTAGAGCAGTGCTCTGCAATTCTTTCCTAAATTGAGCTTTTAAAACCAGCCCTTATGGTTCATGCTAAACAGAGAGAAGATTCCCTTTTTCCTGTTCTTTTGCCTTTCTTGTGAATACTTGAATTTCATCTTACTGTGGTGAAAATTGGAAGTTGCTTTCTACTCCACAAAATCTGTTCTGCCTTGAGGCAAGTTACAACTCAAGTAACGTCTTTCTGTCAGTGGAACTCTTCCACTGTTTCTCCTAATGCTTAGGAAATTACTAATTACTACATCTGCATCTATGAAGTGAGGCTCTAGTGGCACATCCTGCTAACATGACAATAAATAATTTTACATTTATTGAAATGGGAGTAGGTACAGTAGGTTTATCTGGAGGAAATTTGTTTAAACCAAAATTTATGCTGATATATGGTCTGTTGTCATATACAGATGATTTTTCACATTCTTACATTCTGCTATCAATAGATGAAAAAAAAATTACATTATCAGTTTGCTAAGAAAGATTATTCCTGCCTACCCGGTTTGTCAAATTTTGTTTAAGACATAATATTCTTTCTTGCAACATCAACTAACATGGCTTGTTTTGTCTTGTTATGCTGCTATTAAACACAAATATTTCACATTTTCAAGAGTTATATTTTTAAAATAATAGGAATAACCTATGAATTAACTTATGAAAGAAAATGAACTGAAAAACTAAATTTTCGATTCTGTTTTTTAATTTTGCTGAGATATTGTCTCTGATATTGATAGAAAAAAGACTGATAAAAACCTTGTTCTCTGTTCTAGGCTTATAGTAATAGACTGAAACATGAGTTAAGACCTCAAGTTTTAGAATACCTTAAATTCTACACTCAGAGAAGTTAGATTTCACAATGTCAGAGGGATAGTTACTGCTCAGCTTTTAGGTAATGAAATACAGTCTATATGTGCAATCTCCTACACTTTCTCTAAAAACAAGGAGGAATTGTATTTCCTGCGTTATTCTTATTCAGTTACTTGTCTTCTGAAAAATAGAAGAAAATTGTGCAAGGTTACAACTATGAAAAAGTCCAAGTTAGAAGGAAAATCCCTGAAGGCACCAAAAAAGAAAATATGAAGCCATAGATACAGTGTGATTCAAAGTGTTCTGAAGCTTCAGCTATTATGAGTTTTGCACCTGAAATCACCTTTTTTTTGTATCCCCTTGTCTTTTGGTAACAAAAACCTAGTAAGGCAATTTAGTTCTTGCAGAACTTATAATCAACAAGGAAAGGAATATTTTACAGATGTGCAACTAAGCCACAGAAATATGAAATTATACATAAACAGTATCTGCACAACATTGAACAGAAATTAGGCTATATAACTGTTTTCATGAACCTAAAAATTAACTGTTGAATCAAAATATTGTAAGATTTCATTAACTCAAACAGTTTCAGCATATTCTTCAGTGCTGATAAGATGTAATGAAAAATGTTTGTTTTAAAAAAACTAAATATCATCCTGCTTTCCTGTGTTAAATGTGGAAGCATAGGTACAATGACTGAGAGCAAGACTATTCTTGTGGAAACTTAGGAAGTCATTTTGTAGACTTTCAGCTTGGTTGGAAGTTGTTTTCTCCTTATTTTATGCAGCCAGGAATCTAGAAGTGTTGGACAAAGTCATCCCCAAGGCCAGGGACTTGTCTTGGAAGGATTGATACAGAGTGCTACCCCTGAAGCACAGAATTTTACCCTGTTCCATTTCAAATTCAATACCTTCTTTAAAACAGTTTAGGTAGACAAAGCATTTGTGCAGTATATAGAAAAACACTATAAAGAAGAGCAAGAACTTGTACAAAGTATCTTAGATCAAATGAAGCGATGCTAAAAAAGAGAATAAGAGCTTGTTCTTCAGAGATCTGATGTGATATTGCTTTGATACTGTGCAAAACAGTCTACTGGAGAAAAGGGAGGTAGGCTGGCTGAGAGCAATAAAAAAACATAACATGATTTCATATTCCTAAGTGGGCAATAGACCCAGCAGGGAAGCACCATAAAAGCGCAGCACAAGATTCAGTAACTGATTAGACAGTAGTAAGCAGGCAGGTTGTTACCATATGATAGGAAGCTATTATGGGAGATGATTCTATTTAATTTCATTTCACATTTTATTAAAATGTTCCGTAGACAATAAAGCAGACATTATTACATGAGAAATTTTAAATTGCTCTGATCTCACAGGTAAATGTGGTTTAGGCATCTTAAGTAGTCTTTTCTTTTTCTGATTGTGGTTGTAGCTAGAATGATAATTATTGTCTCACTATATTAAATGCTTTTCAGATATTTATTATAAAAGCATTAACTATGCCATTAGCTTTTCAGCATAATTCTCAACATTCCATAGAAATAAATTTGCCAAATGTTTAAAGGAAGACACTGATGTAGTGTAGTAAACAGTAATATTTTGGATAACATGACAAGTATCATATTTTTTCAACTGATGCATGTTTCTCATCGCACCCAGTTTGGGCAATGAGAATACACTATGAGCAAAATAACATCATTAAGATTGATGAGTGATCCAAAACTTTGAAAGAACTCAAGTCAAGCTACTTTTATAAATAATATTTTTAAGATGTAGATTAATTTAAAATCTGGACCATTTTACATTTACCATTTTTAAAACAGAGGGTGTTTTAATTTCTTTGGGCCAGGGAACTATGATACAAATCTAATTAACAGGGAATAAATTACTGCAAATAAAGTTACCCATTATTAGGAGAAAAAAAATATTCAGAAAGAACCCTGTTCACCTGCTATTTCCAGCTTGGCTTCTATTTTGCTTATCAGTATGATTTATATTATATATATATCACACTTCTTTTTCTTTCTTTTTTCCCCCCCACATTTATAAGTGAACCTAAAATGGCCCAAAGCAGAGTGAAGTGCAATCTCATGACACAATGTAGTCTCTCTTTTCAATTCATTTCTGGAAGCACAGACACTGGAAGCACAAGATAGCCCTGCACTAGATTCCCTTTAAAGGAAAAATAAATCCATTCTTAGTGTCTGGCTCTATAAGAGCCCTTCATTACATTCCAGCTTTCCTAAACCAATACCTAAAACTACAAATCTGAATTCTACACTACAGAAATTTCAAACCTGAATATTAGCCCATGCTTGTGGGTTTCACAGTATTAAAATTTTGATCTTGTATTTACATCACATACTTATTTTACTGACGTTTTTCAGATTTCACATAAATAAAACAGCACTAGACTATCTGTCTGATCAAGGAAAAGACAGAAATTAGTGCTTACATTTTTGAACAAGCAGTAAGAACTAGTAGTTGGCAATATCATTATTGCTCAGTGAAAATCAAGAAGTATCTTTACCGGGACAATATCCATTTCTACTTGGCATGGAACGTTGAGGAACTCTCTAGATGAAGAATTATGAAATGAATTTTTTTTTGTTCTGTCAAGACTTTACCATGAATCTGTGTTTGTCTTTAGAATTACCGAAGAGAAGTGGAGTATTTTGAGGTTATGCTCATAAAATTTCTAAGGAAAGTGATTTGATTGGAAAAAGCAAAAGGCTTTGCTCTGAGGCTTTGCACATCTCTGAAAATCAAATCCAAATTGAACCTTCCAAAGGATCCGAAATATTTGATAAGCTTTCCCTTACCTTTCTTTCAGAAGTAAGTCACATTGTGCTTCTGACACAAAATAAATTCTGGTTTTTGTGCCAGAAGTGCAATGTTACTAATTTTCAGGAGCTCCTGTGCAAAATGTGGCCAAGGCAACAGACAGTTCTAACAGACTCCTGGGATTCAGTTAATGCGATAGTAGCTGTGCAAAATCTTGGTCAAAATAAACAGGATTTTTTTTTAAACTTGTGTAAAAGGGTATAAACAATTGTGGCGTTTTGTTTTCACCATAACAACTGATCAATCAGCCTGTTGCATATACAAAGGATTTTCTTCCCTATTTTTCACATGCAAGAGAGCGTATTTGCAAAAATCTTAAGAAAAATCCCCTACCTCAAAAAACACTTTTTTTTCCCTGTAAAATTAACAAATCTGGAGGCAAATGAAAACACTTCCTTTATATATGTGAACATGTCTAAAATCTATTTTTAAATTTTAAAAGTTATTTAATAGAAGATGATAGATAGAAAAAAAAATAAATAAAAGTAACATCTCATAAAACTTCCAAACATGCTATGATAAAAATTTTATGTTAGGTTTTCACAGGTAGGTATCAGCACAGTCAATGTGATTTATTAAAATATGAATATCGATCTAACATCAATATCTAACTGTGACGGACAAAAAACTCTCTAACATTTAAAGTTAGAAAGTGCATGTTTATTGCGATGCTGGGCAGTGCGTGGGATAGCTCCCTAATGCACACTGCAAAGATCATAGGTAATTACAAAGCCTTTTTTTATTTACAAAAATGTTGAATACACAAAATACAAATGCATATTCATACTCCTGTCACTTCCTCTTCTCTGCTTTGTATGCTAATTGACAAAAAGGCTATTAAGCATGCGTAGTTTGTTCCCTAAAATGGGTCGGTGGTCCTTTTGTGAGGAGTGGTCACCAAAAGGAGGAAGTAAAACAAGTCTTCCTTGTTCTAAACTTTTAACCTTTTCAATGCAGATGTGATTAATGGATGGTAGAACTCCCTGTTTCCTGTTTTCCAGGAAACTCAATTTCAGTGAGTTTCTGGAAACAGGAGGTCTGGTGTTGTATTGATTAGTTTCTCTGTTTGACAAGCAATGAGTTATTAGATGTGGGGTAGCTTATCTTAAATCTGGTTTCTTTTAACCATCCTCTAACTTTTAACTGATTTCAGCAAAGCTTATCTAGTCATTTCAGCTAAATCAGCAACATCTATTGTTAACTATAACCTTAGCTTTTCTCAAAGCTTCAAAATTAGTGTCTCAAATGGAGTCATGATAGTCTGCATGAACAAAGATTTGATCTGTCTATATTGGTGTTACCAATAGGTCAGGACAGAACCAGCCTGGGCTTGCTCAAAAGCCCAGTGGCTGAGCCAGAAGGTCGCTGTTCCAGTGTTACCTACAAAGACACCTTTAGCTGGCCAGGTGCTGCAAGTGGTGGGGTCGAGCACATGGGGAAAACCTAGACTTGCCTGGAGCTGTGGAGCCAGTGACTGAGAACTGCCTTTTACAGAGAGTAGCTCTTCTTCAGGAGTCCTCTGTCGGAGAGACCTTTAGACTAATAACGAAGAAGAGAGTCGGTTCTGGTCAGGGAGTTTCAATCCAGGGTTTTATTGTATCTCACAAGCTTCTGAATTCAGCTACAGCCCAGCCAGAACTCCTGAGCCATGTGGTCCCCCTAGGTTTTATCGGGGGAGGGGAGATGGGAAGGTGCAGGAGACTCACAAATCAGGTAGGTAAGGGGGGGTCTCAAGGGAAGAAGGACACCTGGACAGCCAATACCCTCCAAAAGGTGAAGGGCTTCTTTTAAATCAGCCATTCACTCGACGCTCCTTTGGAATTTCTCCAAGATAAGGGAAAGATCCTGTTCTGGTGATAGACAGGGTTCTGGAGATTGGCAGGGTTCTGGGTGGGGAAGAGGAGGAAGGATTGACAAACTTGGAGGAGAAACCCAGGGGAAGGAGCAGGGGTTCAGGGATAAACCATAAAAGCACACTGCAGCATGTCTAGTTTGTAAAAAAACTTCTAAGGATATAATTTAATTTGTACCCCAAGCCAGCAGTAATATATTCAAAACATGCCAGTCGCTATACTATTTTCACGGGTTTAAGAAATCTTCTATATATGGGAAAAATTGTAGCAAAAATATTTATAATGGAGTATGTGTAAACAGCAGAATAATTTCTGTGCTTTCTCTTCTGTTATAGATGTTTAATATGATGATTGGCTCTAGCAATTAAGGGATACATATTGTGTGTATGCTAAGAATATTATTGATGTATGGTGCTGTTATTGTGGTTTGTTGTTTGGACACCCTCTGTTCTCCCCACAGTCCCCTTTTCCCCCTCTGTATTGTTGCCATTGGCCAGCCTTGGTTGTCAGGGTTGTAGGGGACGCGTGGAAGGAGGGTGCGTACCTGTGCCCTTTGCGTGGGGCAGTTGGAAATAGGGAAGGCTTGTTGCTAGGGAGGCGCAACATGGTAACACCTGACCTCCAATAAAGTTGCAAGAAAGCAACATGGCAACACCTGACCTCCAATAAAGTTGCAAGAAAGCATTCTCCACCAATGGACAGCGAAGAAGAGCTGACTGACAGACAGGGTTGGCTGATGCAACACCAGGGCTATAAAAGGCGGAGAAGCCATTTTGTGGATGAGGTTGTGGTGATCAGCCACGCTCCCAGTGCTGCCCTTTTTCCTTATTCAGTCTCTTGTAGTATTTGTTGAGGTTTAATAAACCTTTGAAATTTTAAAGTGTTGTTTTCTCACATGTCCTTAGTATCACTTTCCATTCTCTGTTTTATGCAGATCTTTTCTTAATAATGGGTTGTTTTCTCTTATAGTTCTTCAAACTTTGAATCTACTTCCTTTTTTTTAGTTCACATTTCCTGATGTCGCTTTTCCATGGGCTCTTCTTTCTCTTGCTCTTCTCACTATAAAATACAAGCCAAGGTATGAAAAGACACCAGGAAAACTTTGCCCTACATTTCACCTCAGTTTGGACTGCTTACACACTAAGTAATGGTTCTAAGTCAGTAAAACAAAAATTTAAAGATGGAGGGGAGGCTGGGAGGGTAAGCAATTCAAAATTCAGATATAAAAGGAAGTATAACTAGGTTACTGATGGTATCCTTTGATAATGGGAGAAGAAAATAGTTGTTCTCACTGGGGAGAAATTCATGGAAGTAAAAATCAACTTTTTTCAGCATATGCTCCCATTCTCCATATTCTTCTCTCTCTTTTTTTTAAATCATAAATTCATGGGAAAAAAGAAAAGATGTTTGGCTATTATTGCCAGTGTCACGTGAAATAAAAGGTGTTCTGTATGAAGCATACTCGTACCCAGGTTAAATGTGTCTGAAAAGAGGCTCCCCTTCTGTATTTTTACCATTTATGACTTAAAAGTAAGTGCAGAAGGATGGGTTCAGATTGGGAAGGTGGGAGCAAAATAATTGAGACGCGGAGAGATTTTAAACACAGCTTCACTGATCGGACAGGATTTGACCCACCAAAACTTTGAAATTTGTGCATTGTATTGCTAGCAGCAAAGTAATTTACAATTTCAGATAAGATGTATTTAGGGATTGGCCCAGATCTTGAGGTGAATCCTGTGGCGAATTCCTGTGTATTCAAACTGTGAAGATACAAGCCTGTCTTTTAAATACACTGATACTGCTTCATTGAGTGCTCAGGCCAAGAATACTCTTAACTTTTATGCTTTTGATGGGTAGCATAACTTTTATGTTATTGGGTGCTTAGTGCAGTTTTGAGAGGTAACATTCATCTGTTCAGAGACAGATATATGCCAAAGCCTGAGATGCTGATCTGTACTAAAGACACAGTCAAGTCACACAGAAATTTTGTGATCTGTCTTGAGACAGAGAGAATCTTCAGTTGCTATCAAAATTGTTTTGAAGGCCACCTTTCATTAGGAAGCTTAACAGAGATGAAGATGCAGTGTGAATAGAGTAGATGTAGTGACTGCTTACCTTTTTCTTTATTACTCTAGGCTCTCAGAGAAAGCAATAACAGATATATTCATGGTTGTGACCATGGTACATTCTGTTTTAAGACGCAAGTGGTGACTGAGTTAATTATTTAATATTGGCTATTTAATTTTGTACTTATGTTTTCCGGGCTCATTGGGATGTGATTCCATCCTCGCTTCATAATTTCTTATTTCTCTTTAGACAATTTGCTCCAGCACTTTTGAAAAGACAATTTAGGAGTATGGATTTCTTTCGTTTCTGCCTTGAAGGGTCTGTGATTACACAGAGGTGACTGCTACTAGTGCAGCACTACTGCACTCTCTACTTGTTTATATGATTAGACTGCAGAAGGAAGACAATCTAAAATGACTGTTTTAAGTCTTAATAGAAAGACTGGTTTTTGTAGCACCACAGCACCGGCCCTTTCCCCCCATGGCATACGAAAGATGCACACACTGAAGACTCCCCTGATAACATGTTTTGGAGAAAGCCTTTCCTGCTCACTCCTTGCCTTTGGGAGTCAGAATTATGTCATGTGCCTATGCAGCACAGCACAAACAAGGAAAAACTCTGACTGCTCCTGCCCAGTTGCACTTTCTGGTAACTTCACTAAAGCTATCACTAAAGCTTCACTGAGCTTCTGGTAGCTTCACTAAAGCTGCCACTATTCACTACTAATACTTGGATATTCAACAACATAAGGTAGATAATCCTAACTATGGAAACCTTCAAATATGTTTGTTGTTTACCTGACAGGCCTTTTCTAGCCCATGTATCAGCATGTTTTGCTCCTTATGTTTTGAATGACTTTATTAGAGAACAGAAATAGCCAGAAGAAGCCAGATCAGTTTCAGTATCAATTGGGATGGTTTGCTGTAATTGTTCATGAACTTTGTTTCAAGAAATGTTGAAAGTAAATTAAATTTACCTTGGATCTAAGTCAAGATGCACTATTAAAACATTCACAAAAATTCTGCTGGGGAAATAAAGACACAGTATACAAAATACCTATTTTCTGAAAACTTGGTTTTGCATTAAAAGTTCTGATGGATGATTTTTATTGAATACTTGCTTTTTTTGCTTCATCTCACAAGAGCATCTATAAATCCTTTTGGGTAACTAATTTTGTAATTCCTATATGCTTTTTTTTTTTTTTTTTTTTTTTTTTTTTTTTTTTTTTTTAATTTAATAAACCCTCTCAAGCAAATATATTAGATTGAATAGGTTTAACTACAACCAAGTTTAAATATGCATCTTCCACTAGGGTAAGCTGGACATGAAAAATATAAATCAAACTACAACCATGCCTCTTAATGTTCACAGAAAACAAAATAATCAAGAAAAATCACTGTTGTCAATGCAGGTTTTCCAGAAGGGGGAGTGGGGAGAAGAGGGGAGGGAAGAAGAGGGGAAGGGAGGGGAGAAGAGGGGAGGGGGAAAGAAATATAAAATACAAGAATTTGTTCTTTTGCAATACATACTGCATAAGGTAAAGAGCAAATACAAAAATTTTTAATTTTTCACCAAGCACTGTGTACTATGAATTATCTCTCCAGCTAGCTAGTTTATTGTACTGCATAGTAGGGTAATGGAAAATCTAGGCACCTTTTCCCAATGCAGCTCCTGTTTTTTCCTGCATAAGTGATAAATAGAAAAGCAGTTTTAACAGCTGCCATCAGTTCCACCACAAGGTAGCAGAAGGAAGAAAAAAAAAAAAAAAAAAGCAGACCAGAATAAATAACCCATAGATTTTGCTAAACAAGAAAAATGTACTGTAGTTAATACTGCATCTTTACAAAAACTGTTAAAGATGGAACCATTCTGTAAAACATGAAGTTAGACATAAAAAGACACAGTTTCAAGGGGCATAACAAAAATAAATTATTACGGGAGCCACCACTAGGCTGCTGCTCAGCAGAACAGTAGTAGTGCATTTATTTGATAACAAGAACATCCGAAGGCTGTTGGTAAACTCTGCCAAATTAAGTTGGTGAGTATTGTTACCATCTGGCACTGTAAATCTCAGATTTTAGTAATGATAATGTGAGGATAAGGGGTAAGAGTAAAGAATATTCACCTTCTACGCCATTTGGTAAGATGACGTTTATTAGATTATACAGTCCCTTTTACCCTTAACTCTACACACCAATCTCAGGCTTAGTTTTCCTCCAATCTGCTGCCATAGCATGATGATTTCCCTTCCATCCTTTTTACAGCCATCATCTTTGGCCAGAAAATTTGGTAGCAAAAAGCAATCAATGCTCCAGAGAATCCCAGCCCATGGTGGGAAGCTCAATGCCTTCTTCATTCTTATGATCAGAGGAGACCTGAGCAGAGCCAGAAGTGTGACAAGGGTAGGCAATAGAAGACAATTCTTGGCAAGGTTTACCAACTTCTCTGCAATCTGCCTCTCCTTTGGCAGATTCAAATCCATATGTTTGATGCATGCATCCCACATACCAGGCTGTAGCTACTACTTCTGCTTTTAAAAGAACTTCTGCAGCAGCTGAGGCTGCAATTTCTTCCTGACTGGTGATTGCTTGTGAGGCTCTTTAGTGTTTTTTGTGGGCAAACCCATACCGTCAGTTTTCTGAGTTTGTGCTTACAAGAAATCAAAGTAGAAGGCCACTGCATGTGGTAATCTATGCAGTAAGTGCCAACAAGTTATGTATTTTAGCCCTTGACGAAGGGCGAGTGTCTTGTTTCTGAAAGCTACACAAGGTTTAGAATTTATGTAATATAAAACAGCATGGAAAAATTCATTTGCTCATGAAAAGTAGCATTATTTTTCAAAAGCAATTTAATTACATTCTCCTGGAATTTTCTGCTTCGTAGCTTTGTTTTGGAGGCCCTCATTTATGATAACATATAGAGATATGAAGACTACAGACACATGATAGTACTCTGTGGATTCTGCTGTAGGAATCCTCTGTAGGAGTGCAATGTCACATTGATAGGGGAAGGGTCTCAAATTCTTACCTGTCACTGTTATGGTCCTAGACTCCTAGAACTTCTTTTCCTTCTCTTGAAGAAGCTTTGCTTTTTAAATGAAATGACTCAGAAATGTACTATGTAAATTCATACACAAATTTGTTAGGAGTGTCTCAAATTTGCTTACAGAAACCAGCTGTATACTGACTGCCATCAGTACTGATACATGAGCAAAGAAAGCATGGAAACTGCTACAGAGCTTTTTAATGTTACATGTAGGCAAATAAAATCTTTCAATAAACTTTTCTACTTTTTAAATCCAAATCTAAATATTTGGGGAAGTCAAAATGTCACATTCTTTCTGAACTGGAACCAATATTATTTTGTACTTTGTCATTTGCAGAGCAGAAAGTACACTTTTATCTGAAATTCACATTAGTGAATTGAGAGAGACCTATGAATCTGAATCTCACACTGAAGATACCTTATACATCTCTGACAATGAAAAATATCACTGCAAATTAAAATTAAGGACTTTATTAAGTAACTGCAAGGTATTTAAGAATCTTTACCATCCTTAAAGTTATATAAAGTTTTTGGATCATTCTACTCCTTCCTAAAGGAAAAGGAGAATGGTGAAAACCTAGTACAGTACTTTCAGAGCAGAAACAGCAAACAGTATCTAGTTAAACTAACCTGAAGATAGAAAAAAAATTCTAAGTAGGTATATGACACCTGAAATTGTGGAATATAAACAGTAACACGTTCATCTCATCCATCCTTCCAATTGTCTTTACACATTTCTTGTCCTTCACAGAATATAAAAAACTTCTTAGACAGAAGAAAGATATTAGCTGGCAAGTTGTACAGCAAATGATAAATGTAGTTTCTATGAATTAACTTCTGTATATGTATTTTACTGCTACAAAGGCCTACGTTCTTTTTTTCTTCTGTTCACTAACTATATGCTTAGCAGCCCTCATCTGTTAAGAATACTGAAAGTAGTGTGTGAGAACAAACACTTTTTTTCTATTAGAACATGTTTTTTAGGGCTTTTTTTTTTCCCCCAGAAGAAAATATACAGATTGCAATACCACACATTCCCTCTGGAACTCAGGCAACTCATCATTACCCAGAGCATGGATATTTGAAGGAATTTATGTCCCACCCCTTGTAGGGAAAAAAAAATAAAAGACAAGAAGAAAAGTTTTTATTTTTTTCAAGTTTAGTAAATGGTGGTTGTTAGTGACACAGCTCCTGAGTATGATTTATCACTTCTTGAAATTAATGACCCAAGTCTGTTTTTATATTACATTATGAGACTGACACCTACCAAGAACTGTGGAAGAATATGCTTTTTTAAGACTTGTTAATTTAATTTATGTAAATTAATTGGCTGAGGTTTGAGAATGGATTGCAAAATTTTGTCATTTGGGCTTCTTTATTATAGAAGAGTCAGGTGTTGAAATTTTTTTAAAGCTGTGTTATTCTGTTCTCTGCTGGTGTAGCGTGGGCAGATTCTCACTTGTTAATTACACTGAGAGCACAGAAAAGGATGAAAAAAATCATGACAGTAGAAAAGAATAAAATAATTTTCACTGGCATGCACTTAAGCTTCTATCTGCATGTCTGTATGGGATCAACATCTTGAAGAACTATACAATCAAAGAATGAATCTTTGAATGGTTTGGGTTGTAAGAAACCTTTAAAAGGACCTTTCAGTCACTGTTGACTTTGCATATGCAGCCTGGCATAATTTTTCAAATATATTTGCAAATATAGCAAATATATTGGACAGATCCCTCAAGATTCATAAATACACCTCATTGTGACCCCTCCCTTTGGCTTGTATATGTCCAGGTTCCTGAAGTGGTCTCAGACACGATGTCCTACTTCACTCCTCAGCCACTTAGTTAAGACTTAGGGATTTAGCAGACAGTGGAAACTGAAGCAAAGAGATTGATAAATACCTCTGTCTTTTTCATGTCAGTGCCACTGGATACCCCATCCCATTTATCAGAGAAAGTATAATGTAGTTTGTGTTCCTTTTCTGAGTAACAACACCTATAGAATGTATTCTCAGAGTTCACATCCCTTGCCAAGTATATTTCTGTTTGTGCCTTGGTTTCTTTGATCCCTCACACACCCTCAAACTATACCCACAAACAGTATCATTATACTGTTCCAAGGACACATGTCTGTAGTTTCACTGCCTATGCATTTCCTTCCTGTGTTTCTGTTTGACCAGGGAGTCAGCTGTGCTCACTTCCGCCTGTCTGTGACTGACTTTTTTGTACATGGGAATCATGAGTTCAGTTCTTGTGTTGTACAAAAAAATTGTAAGCAGCTCCAAGGTCTCCTCTCCTCCTTTATCCTGCAGGGCAGTTTTTCAGGTGGTCTCATCCATTATTTCCTTAAACAGCTGGAAGTTTCTTCCCTAAAGGTTTGAGGTCTTTTTTGCATGCATATATTCCCTATATAATTCTTACTATGACCAAACTTGCAGTTTTCTTAATTTTAGCACTATGATATCAAAAGTGAGATATCATTTCTCTCAAAAAATAAGAGTTTGTGGCTACAGGTTCACTAGACAATAAACACAAGATTCTATTAAGTAAGTGGAATATGAAAAACATTGCAACTAAGTTAATTTTTAGAGCCTCTGAAAGAACAAGAACAATTCTCATATTTCTCTATTGAAATGAAGATTAGAAAAGTTGAAGACAAAACAAGAAAGAGTATGAATTTCATGTTTGTATATTGCACAGTTAGTAACACCATTTCTGTTCTTATTATTGTTCTCTTCATGACTGACTTTAACATACTCATGTAGATCTACTCCCATATGGAGATAGAATCATGTGCTGCAGAGCAGATTACAAATCTTCCAGTGTATTAGGAAAATTCTACATTTAAACAAACAAGCAAGCCAAAACAACCAAAAAAACCCTTTAAAAAACCCTACCCTTTAGGCTGCATCAAAATTTATTTAGAGCCACATTTATTTCTTTGTGTTGAAGAATACATTTGGTGCAGGTAGCTCCATGAGTGCATTGCAGAGCGAGCTGCAGGCTGAGCTCTGGGCTGCCAGGAGCCCAAGCCAAGGCAAGGGGCCCTGACCTGCTGACCTTCTGCATAACAAAAGTCCTGGGGCTGGCCAGGGAACAGGACGTGCAGAGACAGCAGGACCTGAAGACTCAAATGGAAGAAGGAGACCTTCCCACATAGACTGTGAGGGTATAAAAAGCCATGGGATTCCTTTGTTTGGGGTCCCTTCTCCAAGGCACCCTCCCCACACACCACAGCTGTTGCTGTGTTACTATGCTGTTAACAAATAGCTTTATGGAACCAGGCATCTGAGATTCTGCTAAGGGAAGCAAATCTGTGGTTGAACTGGTAAGGAAACCTGCTCTGACTGTGTGAGTGGGGCACGCAGAGAGTTCAGACGGGCAGACGCCAGATCACAGAAGCTACTCTGGCTGCAAAGAGGCCTCAGTCCCAGCACTGAAAGTCTGGTAGTGGGAATGTGATTGCCAGAGTGCCTCCTGAATGGTCAGACAAGAAAGTTTCCTTAAAGTTTGTTCTTAGGAACCAAGAAAACCAAACTAGTCATATTTGAATCATTCCTCTGTACATTTAAAACTGCTTGCACTGAACTAGTGTTAAAATAATAATAATAATAATAAAGAATTAAGAGCTATTAATCAATAGCCACTGAAAAAAAGCAAAAAGATATTTTAAAAGCACTACAGTGTGAGTCCTTCAGGTTACAGATTAATATGAGTAAGCGATAAGCAGCTGCAATAGACGTATAGTCATGGTCATTGTCATAATAAACCCAGGAATGCAATGACCAGCTATGCGAGAAATTTCTATGAATAATTTTAAGGGAAGTATTACTAATTATATAGAAAAATAAATAAATACTGGGCAAAATAGCCAGAAATTACATATTCATCATGGAAATGAATTTTAGATATTTTGGATGGGCTTTCAGGTGCATTTATTAACAGTGTTGCCGTGAAATTTAGTAAGAGGTTTAATAGTAAAATACTTTGGAATGATGGATTTGAGCCAAAATTAATCTTATAATGTCTTTTAGTACTACTGTGCAGAGAAGGTTTATTTTAACTCAGAACAGAAACAGTTTAAAGAGATTGCTGTAACTTAGCAGGAATCCATAAACTGAACTGCTCACATCCTAAACACCAGCTAGGAGTGAAATAAGTTACCAATTTTCCTGAGAAGAGAAGGTGAAGCTTTCAGAGGAACCAGGTAAAGACATGTTCAAGATCAGCTGGAGGAAAACAGTTTTCATGCCAAACATAGGCAGATAAGCAAATAGCAAAGACTACAAAAGAAGAAGAAGAAGGAGAAGAAGAAGAAAAAAGACATATTACTGGCAGAAAGTATCAGATCTAGAAAACCAGACAATGGTAAAGAAGATTACTAAACATGATGGGAATTATTAAAAATGCCGTCATTATATTTTCCAATACCTGTTGAATAGGCAAAATGCATTTTAAAACAAAGGCAAGCATTCAACACAAATGTTTCATCAGCTTTCTCCCAGGCATTTGGAAGTCAGCCATCCTAGAAAAATAAAATATTCAAGACACAAATGTTTCTATTGCCTACCCTGTATCAAATATCAAAACCACTTGACTAATTGAACAAGATCCCAATAGTTGTCTGATCAGATAAAACACCGACAACAAAATGCTGGTTTAGTTTTTCACAGATGACAGAAAGGAAGCTGCAGAACATTCTCACACACCTCATTAAATCCTTTTGATAAAGCACCTTCAATACACCTGCTGAAATTTTACTCAGTCAAATAAATTATTAGAATTTGGACACAACACCCATGTACAGCACCACCACCAGGATGTGTGTTGCACAGCTTGAAATAAGATTCTGCTTGGACTAGAAAGATTCAGACAATAGGGAGTGAAAAGGAAGGTTATAGAATATAGAAGCTTTAAATTATAAATGCTCTAGAGTCAGCTAATTAAATCCAACTTCATTCCACAATGCTGCAATATAGGTGCCCTTCCTATTGCTCTCCCCTAGAAGACTGCATACTAACACACTCCTTATTTGCACTAATGCAATGCTACTGATTGGAGGAAGTTTACTTCACATTATGCTTGCAAATGTGAATAAAGAATTCAGTTCACAGCCATCATTTTGTTAAGCTGTTGCAGTAGCAACTGGGGTTAGACGTTTATCAGCTACAACTCAGTTAATGCAAGGAGAGAAATCTAAATTAGATTCAATGGACAGATCTTGTGTTTTAAGCTCCTTTGTAGCTGACATTTTTTTAAGCTTTTTTCTCTTTCTAACTGCACCTTGAGGGATGTACAGCATACATGCTCAGGAAAAAAATACGTTTAGAATCCGTAAAAAACAAGGTCAGAAGGAAGGATTGTTGATAGAATGTGGAAATGGAAATGCTGTCAAATGTGCTTGAATAGAATTTACATAAGACTTACAGCACTTACAACTTATCAGGCACAAGAAAATGGACCAAATTTGTCTGCAAGTCATAAATGTTTACACAAGTGTTCTAAAAAGCAGATGTCAATTGTCATTTCTCTGTTGTCCAAGTTCATTGCAGACCACAGAGAGATGGTTAAGTTTCTCTTCCCCAAGAAAACTATTTTTAGAACACATTGAACTGAATATTGCTATGGATAAATTCATTAAGATTGTCACAGACAGTCTTACACCTTTCTTATACTCTTATGACTGTGCAAGAGACTACAACAGGACTAAATCCTCCTGTGCAAGTTCCATGGTGTCAGGATGGACTTCAATTGATAACTCTGGTGCCAACATGTCTTAAACTGGATATTTAACTTCTATGGTATACCATCTGCCAGTGTTCATTCCCAAGGACAGTTATCTTGGACATCTGGATGTCTGCTACTTTACTGCTTGAATAGACCCCAGCAGGGTCTGTAACTGAGCCCTCTGGATAATTAGAATGAGTAATAAATGACATTTAGAATATGTCTTTCTAGAAAGGAAAGACACAGGTGTTCTGGTAGGTGAAATAAACTAGTGCGTAAAAAACCCCTGCTATAAGGGCACATCCAAATCAGTTAATGGAGCAGAGGTGTGTACTGAGGTTTAGACTCCCTGAAGACCAAAATAATTTCTTCAAATAATACCTCACCAGTGCTTGCAGATCTTGTTTATATGCATGCATAAGCATGCACTTGTCTTGTTAGAGGAAAGACCTTATAAAATAAAAATATGGAGGAAGAACTCAAGCATACAGGGCTCTATGTGTTCAACTGTTCTACAAAAGCTAAAATTCCCAAGTCAAAGATTTAGAAGCTATCATGGAGAAAAATTTGCACTCATGAATTTGAACATGTAATGAGGCTGCTGGATGCTTAATTCACTGGAAAATTCAGTTCATGAAGAACCTTTATTTCTTTGAAAAACAAACATTTAAAGGGTTACTGTTCAAAATAATGTCTGTAGGAGAAATTGACATGCAGCCTGCAGTGTGTGCAGACTGAATTTAATATGATTTTTCAAAGTCTTGATTTTAAGAAATTAAATTAGGTTTAAATTTCACTTTTGTGATATACTGGATTAATTCCTTTAGATTTTATTAAAATAATTTCATTAAAATTTAGTTCACTTACATCAGGCACATGTCAGTAATTTTATGCTTGTAAGAAGTAACTATAAATATTCTTATACTTGTATAAGGAAGTGTTGCAAGGATGGGTAAGATCCAGACATTTCTGCAACTATTTCTTTCTAGTTTAGCATTATTATTCTTGTCGGCTGAATCAATTTTCCACAGGTAATTTGATTTTAAAAAATAGAGAATTACAGAACAATTGATTTCCTCTAAATGACATATTTCACTATGTAAAAGATGGCAATATAAAGAAGATTTTATGACCCATGTCAGGTTTATTAAAGTATTATAAATAGGGTCATAGGATTTTTAAATGCGTGGGTTGAAAATTTGAGTTATAAATTCTTTTAAGGGTTTTTTACTAACTGAAAAAGGTATTCAACAATAAACTGCTAATAAATATCTAAAGAAATCTGAAAATCACTTACGCATATAATTTAATTTAAAATCTATGTTCATGTTAAACACTTTAAACTTTTACCTAGCATTACACTGTGTTTTAAACCCCTCTTCTGGAAGCAAAAGATTTTGCAGAGCCTGACAACTGCACAGGAAGAATTACATAACTGGGGCATCATATTGTCTACTCTGTTCTACACACTCAGCAGATCAGGGTGCTCACCTGTATCAGGTGAATTTATGAATCCCAGAATCACAGAATGAGTGATGTTGGAAGAGACCGCAGGAGGTCATCTGTTCCAACAGCACATTGCATAGGATTGCACCCAGACGGTCCATGAATATCCCCAGAGAGGGAGACTCCACTGGGGAAATCTGTTCCAGTGCTAGGTCACTGCAAAGTAAGGAGATTCTTCTTCATGTTCAGGTGGGAACTTCCTGTGCATCAATTTCAGCCCACTGCCTCTGGTCCTCTTGTTTGACATCACTGAGCAGAGGTGGTTCCATCCTCGTGGCACCCTCAGTACAGATACTCACAGACGTTGATGAGATCTCCTCTGTTATTTCGTCTCAAGTGTGAATAGGCCTCTCTCAACCTCTCCTTACAGGAGAAACGTGCCAGTCCCTTAATCATCATTTCTCCCTTCTGCTGGACACACCCCTGGAGTTCATGTCCCTCTTGTTCTGAGGAGCCCAGAACTGGACACAGCATTTCAGATGTGGCTTCACCAGGGCTGAGTAGAGGGGCAGAGCACCTCCCTCGACCTGCTGGCAATGCTCCTCCTGATGCACCCCAGGATACTGTAGGTCTTCTTGGCCACAAAGACAACTTCTGTCCACCAATATCCTGTCCTAGTCTGGTTGCATGTCTATCTTGTAAAACATAGCAGGACTATTTTTTCAATTAATTTTGTGTTTTGTTAAATAATTAATATTATTTTCTGCTTTTCCCATGCATTGATATCCCTGCTTAAATTTTCTCTACTTCTTTCTATAACAGTTTGTATTAACAGCAGTATTTCAACAAAAAAAACACTGGTAAATCACTAACCTTATATTCTGTAGTTTAAACAAGGAAGTAAAGGAAGTAAATACAATTTGGATATGACCCTACAGAAATTTAAGGAGAAACACTGCTGTTATATTCCTATTTATGTGTTTACATGTTTACAGTATGTTAAAATACTGGACCTAGTTTTATTGTAGTCTCCAAGAGGACTCCAAATTGCTGAAACACACTGGGAAACTTCACTAGCATCTATTGAAAATTTCCAGTGTAACAAAATAGATTGCAACTCCAGTTTTCAGAACCAGGCATTCAAAACACATTCTCATTCTCCTGTTTTTTAATGTATGTTAGGATTCACTTATTCATTTACATAGCAAGGGAGAACATATAGTCAAGAATTTCATGTGACAGAGATATAAACTTTGTATTTGCTACTTCATAAGGTATCCACCAATAATTAAAAAAAAATCTTGGCTTTCAAAAAAAAATTGTGGAGTTTTACATGTTGTAAACTATTTCTGACTCTTAGCATATTTTTATGAATCATTTCAGGGATGAAATTAAGGCTTATTTGCCTTGTGAAAAGCTCTTGATTCCATTAGCATGGATACTGTTCATAAGCTATTTTCTTATGGTTAAAGCTGTAAATAAGTGTTCTTACTGTACTTCTATAAAATGCTACTGTTGGTATCCATGTCTAAAAAGGGTCAAAGTTCAGCTCCTACTGGACAGCAGCCCTTATTAGAAAACCCTTATCTATAATTCAGTTCAACTGGGATATGTCTCCTGTTGCTGATAATGTAAGCTCATATTTTTTATCTATCACCCAGCTCTTGAGTGGTTGTTCAGCATTACAATTAATTTAGTATTTTGTATTAAATGTAGTATTTTCATTTTTGGATGCTTTTTCAAGTAAAGTCATAACATAGAATCTGCCAATGCATTTTTTACAAATCAAAGTTAAAATTTTGGGACTTTCTCAAATAAAAGCTCAGAAAATGCACCTGAGAAAGTATTTGTTTAACTCAGATTTAACTGTTTCTTAAACTGATATCAGTATGCAAATTTAAATAGCATGGGGTGAACATTCATGTTAAGTATTCCCATGCAACAAGTGAAGTACTCGGTATCGAGATAGTGCAGGGGTGAAGATACAGAGTTAGCATTCAAATCGCTAATGAAGAGCCACCATCGCCCAGGCACCATAACCTTAGGATATAATGCAAACCATTGAAGCAGGTTTAATAATAAATATTATTATAAATAATTAAATAAACAGGTTTATTTAATCCCTGGAGTTACTGCAGAATTTCATCTACACTATCTTCTGTCAAAAGCTTTTGGAGAGAGGTATAGAGAATATAAGCACTGCATTCCACCTGACATTAATGCAGTTGTAGTCAAAACTATAAAATCTCTCTATAAATGCCATTTAAAGAGTAAAAAAAAAAAAATCTCGATTCTCATAGATTCTTGGATTACTGGGGTTTTTAGCTAAAAAACGACAAATTGATTTCTCATCTCTAACATTAGAGCATTAGTATAAGATAGGAATTTTAACTTAAAAGCATCAAAAAGGTTAATCACTTCCTTTGATAAATTACTTACATAGCTTTAAGTTCATACAACTAAGTAGATTAAACCTTTTAGAAATTTGAGGTTCAATTCCTTAAAGATTTTGTGTTTCTCTCTTTTTATATTTTTTCCCAGTTTAATGGACCTCCATATTCCTATGCCTAATAAATTTTATATGTAGGCATGGCTGCAAAGAAATAAGCAAGAGGGTAAATTTATATCTTCTGTTACATCTTCTAAACCCAAACATTTATTAAGAGTTTTCAGTATTGATAAGAACCATTGTATGCATCAAGGGATTGAACAAGTGATTGGGTTCCTCAGAACATGTTTTATGACAGAACAATGAAAAATATTTGTGGGAGATTTTTCTATAGGTTTGATGTCCTAAAGAGCCAGTTTTCCTGTAATTCATGTAGAAGTACAATATTTTCTGTCAACATGTAAGTTCCACAGTTTTCATCACATGCACCTCTACCCTCTGGCTAAAAACACCCCTCTTTCCTGAATGCACTTCCTGCTTCTTCTCCTCCTCCTTCCCTTCACAAGGTGCCAGTAACATTTTCCCTAGCACACTTCATTTCTTTCCTGATTTGTATTCACACTGATTATGAGGTCTGACCTCTCTTCTGCCTCTCTGAAGTTCATTCCTGCTTTCAGCTTTTCCCCCTGTATTTTAGAGAACAGGTATCGTTGTCTAAGACAGTCCCAGTCAGCCATGACCACATCTTGCCTTTCTTCAGCTGTTGATTTTTAAGAGTCTCTAAATTCCCTCCTCTGAGAGACAATAGCGTATCACTGATTCAGAGAAATTGAGCAAGATAGCTCATTTCCCTTTTCACCATGTCACTCTCCTTCAGACAAAAAATAAAAACCCTTCTGAGAACATTACATAAGAAGAATTGTACTGGAGAATGTAATAATACTATGTGGGTATGATGTATGCGTACATAACCTTTTAGCTAATACAAAAAAAAACCCCTTGAAATTGTTACCTCAATAAATATGTGAGAAAATCAGAGAGTTTACTCTAATGGCTTTCCTTTATATTGTAAGGTGACAGTAGTTTAATTTTGTGTTAAAAAATGAGGACTTAACAAGGCAACTTCCTTATTTCAAACAAAGATACAGAATTACTAATGCCTTTAAAACTACACTCCACATAAGTACTCCAAACTTTTCTGGCAGCTATACAGGTTTGAGGCACTATACATTTCACACATCACTAAATGGGCTTATAGCCATAGGACAATTGAACAGGTTCATTACAGCTTCTTTATTTTACTCTCCACTACAGTTTTGTGAAGCTAATAGATTATTGCAAACTTTCATCTAGATATTTTTCCTGCACTTAATATTATACATATAATAATACTACCACCCTGAATGGTGCAACAATTTAATTGACCTATAAAATCTCTGTATGACGAAAGAAACATTACTGTTTGTTCTAAATAAAATATTAACAGATAGATTTCCTCTAATAAAAACAGCTTTTAAATTATTGTAAACTACAGTCATAATTAAATATTAGGAATATAGTGATTTCATAAAGTACAAGAGATAACTGAAAAGAATTCCTTTAAAATCAACATTTCCTAGACTCTACTTAATAGCAAAAATATTACAATATGATACATTGGTGAAGATCTCATTGCTAGCACTAGTACTATGATATTGAATAATATCTTACTGCTGTTACTTATTTTCTAGACAAGAAGAAGGCATAAATATTGTTAACAAATCTGTTGCCTTTTACATCTTTTACTTCCAGTTCTCACATCTATTTACCTGGATTCCTTGCCTAATTATGGTAAAGGTATTGGGTGTGTAAAAATGTTAGAAACAAAAAAATGCTATGACAACAGTATTTCAAGCATGACCTAAAAATGTCGTAAATAAATATTGCAATGAATGTTGTCTCTGAAAAATGTGTTTTTCATAGGATCAAAGAATAGTTTATGTTGGAAGGGACCTTTAAGGGTCATCTCATCCAAACCCCTGCCATAGGCAAGGATGTCTTCAAAAGGAGGCTCAGAACCCTGGCCAACTTGACCTTGAATGTTTCCAGGGGTGAGATATTTACCTCTCTGGGCAACCAGTGCCAGTGTTTTACCATGCTTTTGCAAAAAGCTTCTCCCTTATGTGTAATCTAAATCAACCCTTTTTTATTTTTAAACTATTATCTTTTGTCTAATAATAACATGCCCTGCTAAGAAGTTTGTTCCCTTCTTTCTTAAGAGGCCCCCTTTTAATACTGAAGAGCCACAATATGATCTCCTCAATGTTTTCACTTCTTGCAGTTGAACAACCTCAACTCTCCCCTTTTCCTCAGAGGAAGGCAGTTCCATCCCTCCAATCAGTTTTGCAGTCCTCTACTGGACCTGCCCCACCAGGTCCATGTCTTTTACTGAGAATCCCAGAACTGGTTACAATAGTCCAGGTGCAATCTCACCAGAGAAGAGTAAAGAAGGGGAATCACTTCCCTCAACCTGCTGGTCAAGCTTCTTTTCATGATGCCCAGAATGCACACTTGGCTCATTTCCGGCTTTTCATTGACCCATACTCCCAAGTCCCTCTTGATAGGGCTGCTTTCAATCTCTTCATCCCTAGCCTGTACTGATACCTCGGGTTTCCCCTGTTTAGGGGCAGGATCTTGCATTTAGCCTTGTTAAAGGTTAGGACATTCCCATGGGCTCAATTCTGAAGCTTGTCCAAATCCCACTGGATGGCATCCCATCCTCCAGGTGTGTCAGCTGCACAACAGTTTGATGTAGTCTGCAAAACTTGCTGAGGATGCACTTGATCCCACTGTCTGTCATTAGTAAAGAAATTAAACAGTACTGACCCTAATATGGACTTTTGACGGAGACCCCTGGTTACTGATGTCTCTATGTACACTGAGCCATTGACCACTATCCTCTGGATGTCAGCATCCAGCTGATTCCTTCTGCTGAACACTCAACATATCAAATCCATAGCTCTCTAATTTGGAAGACAATGATGTAGGGGACTGTAAACAGCCTTATACAAATCCCAATAAATTACATCCATAGCTCTTCCTTTGTCCACTGATGTTGTCACTCAATTGCAGAAAGCCACTAGGTGGATTAGGTAGGACTTGCCCATGGTGAAGTCATGCCAGCTGTCTTGAATCACCTCTGTGTCCAAAGTGTGTCTTAAGAAAGGGATTATCTGCTCTATGATTTCCCAGACACAGGGGTAAGGCTGCCAAGTCAGTGGTTCCCAAGGAGGATTTACCCCCTTTAAAGATTTGTATAACCTTTCCCTTTTTTCAGACACGAGACTTCACTTGACTTCTCCATGACTTCTCAAATACTGGGGAAAATGTCTTGGCAAGTGCATCAGCCAATTCCCTTAGGAATCTGGGATGCATTTCATCTGGTCCTACTGACTTTTGAATGTTCAGGTTTCTCAAGTCATCATGAGACTGCTCCTCTCTTACAGTAGAAGGGACGTTGCTTCACCAGTCCCCATTCTACTGTCCATCCATTTGAGAAGTGTAGGAAGAGAGTTTACCATCTAAGACTGAGGCAAAAAAAGTTGTTGAGAACCTCAGCCTTCTTGTTATCCATTTTTACTACTTTGTCAGTCTTGCTTGGCAGGACTGGTACCCTTTCTTTGACCTTTCTTTTCTGGCTGACACAACAGTTAAGCCTTTTTTATGTGGCAGTGTATTAATTTAATCGGTTATGCTTTGTATATTTTTGTACTCGTTTGGTTCTCTGTACCCTTTCCCCTGATGGTTCCTTTGTTTAACTCACATGACTCCTGTCTGCACCTGCACCTGTTATGCGGCACACGGTTAGCTGTCTGTTATTCTTTCCTGCCTTGGTGAAATCCCTCCTACCCTCTCCTGATTAGTTCAAGTTATGTTCTCCCACCCCTGGGTCCCCTAGCAACTTGCCCTGGTTGGCCAGCAGTGACTGACCACTCCCTTTGCCCCCCCGACTCACTTCGGACAAAAACCCACTGCACTCTCCTCCCCCCGAACAGTCCCGGGCTGAGGAGGTGTTTCTAATAAACCCTCTGTTCATCTGGAATTTGTTTCCTCCTTTCATTCCACTGCCTGTCGAATCTCCATCGCTCACACGAGCCCCTGTTAGGACAAGAACCCACAGGAGTCAGCCCTGCTTGCACTGCGCGCAGGCTGACTCTGCTGACGTCTGTCGCAGTATCCGGGCTGGCCGGTGATAGAGCTGTCGGCTCTGAGTGAGCATCCCGACAGCGTTTCGGCGTCAACCGCGGGGCCCTTGAAAGGGGCTTTCAGTGCCTTTACGGACCCCCCAGACAGGATTGGTGGGCACTGGCGAAGAGCTGAGCCCATCTGGATTAATCCCTGGCCGCCGCTCCGCCCCAGGTTCGAGCAGCCTCAGCGAGGGACCGCTCCCCGGGGAGGGGAAGGCAGCCGTCTCCGCCACGTTCCGAAGACGGTCCTCCTCCGGCAGTGGATCTTCTGGAGCAGTTTTGGAGCACCCACGCCAGGGCTTCTTACGTAAGTAAACCCCCCTAGACCTCGGGGCGTTTTGGTGGGGACAGCGTTCCCCTTGTGGCAGCCTGTGGGGGACAGCCCCTCCCAAGCTGCGGTCGCGCAACCCCCGGGGATCGGGTTTTTCGGCCCCCTGCCCCGGGTTCGTCTCCCCTGGCGGCTTTCCGTTCCCTCGGTTGTTTTAAAATTTTTTATTTGTGTGCGAGTGTGGGCTCGCGCAGGGCTGCCGGCAGGTGCGCGTTTTCACCGGCCAGCCCGTTTCAGTTTCGCTGCGTGCGCCGGCTTTTTGCAGCGGCAGTCGAGTGTGTGTTACACCGGTTTAAAAAGGCACGCGGCGGTGGAGTTTTTTTCGTTGCGATTTTATGTTCGCTGGCTCCAGAAAAGTCGCAGGCAGAATGGGTGCTACTCTGTTGGCTTCCCAGAAAGGAGTGTTTTACAGTTGCATTGCGTTGCTAGAAGCTAATAATGTTAAGTTCTCTAAGGATTGTTTAAAAAAGCTAGTCAGATGGGTTTTCCTGCACTACACGATGGCATCCCTGCCGATGGTCCACACCTCCCAATTTTGGGAGCTAGTGGAAAAGAAACTGTTACAATTAGGCAACGCCAGGGAAAAGCACACACAGAAATTAGCTTTTTTAATTTTACAATTAAAGACGGCAGCAACAAAGAAGGGAGTGCAGAAAAGCTCTCTGGAAACCCGGCTTGCCCCGGTTTCCCTTCAACCCAGTCCCAGTCCCTCTGCTCCGAGAAGGGGAATTTTAAGGAGAGCAGCGAGTCAGAGGGTTGCTAGCCCAGGCTCTCCAAAAAATTCCCGGTCCCCGAGCCTCAGTAGCCTTAGACAGATGGCTGGGGACTCCTCAAAAAGCCCTGGCCAAGCTGATCGAGGACCTTTTCCCCCCCCATTTCCCCGAGTTGCAAACCCAAGGTTCAGTTTAATTTAAGTGCGTCACACTGGCCACCAAATGGCGGCTGTGATCCACTTAATGGCGCCCACTCCTCCATGTGGCCACCTCCCTTCTCCCATCCCCTGAACCCTTTTCTTTCCTCCAACCCCTTCCTTCCCTCAGCTCCTCCCTCCGCCCCTCCCATAACCCCTCCCCAGACCCCTCCCTCCTCCCCAAAGGTCCCGCCCACTCACCCTGCCCCTCGACACGCCCCTGAGGCGGGGCCGAGTCCCTCTCCCCGCCCCGGAAGGACGCCATCTTGCCAGCAATTTTCCCACGCCCTCATTTCCGGTTCCCACAGTTGGGAACCGGAAGAAATGAGTGAGGGTGAACCGGAGGTCACTCTCTCTGCTGCGCCTGTCACCTACCGCAGAACACGTGGTGGTGACACACCAAAACCCAATTGGCATGCTTTTTCCCAAAGCATCATTCAGGATTTATGCAAGGCGCACAAGGAATATGGCAGGGAGAGTCCCTACTTCCGTGGCCTCCTCACTGCTGATCTCGCAGGTGTCCATGTTGTTCCAGCAGACCTCCGGCAGCTTTTCTCTTGCCTGATGAATGGCACAGAGTTCAAGCTCTGGGACGCAGCATTCAAACAGGCCCTGCGAGAGGCAATGCCTCAGTTGCCCTTTCCAGCCATTGATGAACAGGGCAATCCCTTCTCCCTTGAGTTGCTTGCTGGTGAAGGTACCTATGTTTCCCCTGAGTCCCAGGCAGCCCTAATACCCTCGGCAGTCCTCTCTATTATAAAAGATATAGCCTGCAAGGCTTTCTTTTGTTTGCAGCCAGACACACCATCACCACCCTATACCACCATTAGGCAGGGACCTTCTGAATCCTTCGTTGCTTTTGTAGAGCGGCTCACCAGAGCAGTGGAAGTTCAAGTTCAAACAGAAAGTGCACGGGAAGGTATTATAGGGGAGCTTGTTTTCGTTAATGCTAACGACCTGTGTAAACAGGCAATTTTGAGTCTTCCCCTAGATCCACCCCGCACTCTCCAGTCCATGCTCCAGGTGTGCCAGATGAAGGTGCCCTTCCTTGCCCGGCGGAACCCACCACCACCCTCCCAGGCAACTTTTCCGCCCAAGGCTGTGCGTGCTGCAGAATCGTCCCAACAGCCTCGACATCGTCTGCCTCAGCGGCGACCCTCCTTCGGCAGCCGCTCTGGGCGCTGCTTCTTCTGCAAAGAGGAAGGACACTGGACTGCCAACTGCCCTAAGAAACCTTCAAAACAGCGGACTCAAAATACACCTCCAGGAACACTGGTGCCTTCCCAGACACAGCAAAAAAACTGAAAGGGGAGCGTGGGTCCACCCAGTGTGACGACCCCAGTCGGGTGGACCGGGCAGGGAATTCCAAAGGGGGTCAATTGGATGGACAATTTACACCGGACTCAACATCACCTGAACATGACATAGCAAAACCTATTCTCACCACCTCTTCCTTTTTTGAACCCTACAGGTTGCATTTCACCAGACCATTGCACCTGACTGATAGGGACTTTCATTTCATCACCATAGACCCAATGAAGCTGCATCGGTGGCCAATGACCGGCGAAGGTAAGTTCATCGTCGTCGGTGATTGCAAATATACTCCGCAGGAGATTGAGGTAGTCCCGGGGACATTTCACAACAACCCCAGGGCCCTCATTCTCTGGCTGCGCTGCACTCATCCGCCCAAATTTTTACCCAAGGGCCAGGTCATCGCACAAGCAATTCCTTATGGTGACCCAGAACATCTTACCTTTACTGTAAATGCTGTACATCACATTTCCACTCGTAAGCCCATGGTGCGATGTACACTTACTGTGGGAGATGAGTCAATAGATAAAGATCTTCTTTTTGACACAGGGGCAGATGTTACGATTATTCCGACCAAGGAATGGCCGTCACATTGGGCCCTGGAGGACGTGGCCGGACAGATCCGGGGTGTAGGAGGGTTCCAATCTGCAAAACAGTCAAAAAGCGTGGTAAAAATTAAGGGACCAAAAGGACAATTGGCTGCCATCCGTCCCTTTGTTTTAGATTACAAGGAACCCCTGCTTGGAAGAGACCTCATGGCCCAGTGGGGGGTCACAATTGAAATTCCCGACCCCTCGCAAAATTTTCGGGCAGCGGCTGCTGAGAAGCGCCCGACCCTGAAGCTGAATTGGATGACAGATAAACCAGTCTGGGTTGAGCAGTGGCCGCTAACAAAAGAGAAATTACAGGCGCTTGAGGAGCTTGTGGAGGAGCAATTAGCTAAAGGTCACATCGTGGAGACCAATTCTCCATGGAACTCGCCCGTTTTTGTCATTCGAAAGAGTGACAAAAAACGATGGCACCTCCTCCACGACCTCCGCCAAATTAACGAGGTAATTGAAGATACGGGGTCTCTCCAACCTGGGATGCCTTCCCCAACCATGCTGCCATGAAATTGGAATCTGGCTGTAATTGACATAAAAGATTGTTTTTTCCAAATTCCTCTACACCCGGATGATGCCCCACGTTTCGCCTTCTCAGTTCCTTCCATCAACCGAGCGGCCCCATGGAAAAGGTACCACTGGAAGGTGCTCCCGCAAGGGA
The DNA here is from genome assembly GCF_021018805.1 of Prinia subflava. Lineage (NCBI taxonomy): Eukaryota > Metazoa > Chordata > Aves > Passeriformes > Cisticolidae > Prinia > Prinia subflava. The sequence continues at coordinate 72,783,841 of NC_086283.1, read as the reverse complement.
TGAAGGCCTCCCCAGTGATGTGTCAGCAGTACGTCTCTTCCTTGCTGTCCCCTGTGTGCGCAGCCACGGAGGGGGTTGTCATCCACCACTATATGGATGACATCCTCGTTTGCGCGCCGACCGAAGATGAACTTATGCGAGCGCTTGACCTTGTAACAAATTCGTTAGTTGCTGCAGGGTTCGAGCTGCAACAGGATAAGATCCAAAGGATGCCACCCTGGAAGTACCTGGGCCTGGAGATTGGTAAGAGGACCATTGTGCCTCAAAAATTGGAAATTCGGACAAATGTCCGTACCCTTGCAGACGCCCATCAGCTTTGCGGTGCCTTGAATTGGGTAAGGCCCTGGCTAGGTCTGACCACCGAGGATCTAGCCCCTCTTTTCAATTTATTGAAAGGGGGAGAGGAGCTCAGTTCTCCTAGGGTGCTTACCGCAGAGGCAAAAGCAGCATTGGAGAAGGTCCAGCAGGCAATGACATTGCGACAGGCACATAGATGTGATCCCGAGCTTCCCTTTCGTTTCATCATTCTGGGTAAGCTGCCACATCTACATGGGATCATTTTTCAATGGGACACGGGTGCAAAAACATCAGCACACAACACCAAGGGCCAAGGCAGAAAGGACCCTCTTCTTATTATAGAGTGGGTCTTTCTCAGCCACCATCGGCCCAAAAGAATGACACAGCCACAAGAGCTTATGGCTGAGCTCATCCGCAAAGCAAGAACGTGGATGAAAGATTTGGCAGGGTGCGACTTCAAATGTATTCACATGCCAATTGGACTGTCAACAGGCCAAATGACCAAACCCATGTTGGAACACCTGCTTCAGGAAAATGAAGCACTTCAATTCGCTCTAGAATCCTTTACGGGCCAAATTTCAATTCATCGGCCGGCCCACAAATTATTTAATTATTTAAATAACATTTAAATTGGCTTTAAGGAGTGTCCAGAGCAGGAGACCTCTCGATGCGATGACAGTTTTTACTGACGCGTCCGGGAGTTCTCACAAGTCGGTAATGACTTGGGAGGACCCTGAAACTCAGCAGTGGGAGGCAGATATTAAAGTAGTTGAGGGTTCACCTCAAATAGCCGAGTTGGCCGCTGTCGTCAGGGCACTTGAGAGATTCCCTGGACCTCTCAATATTGTAACCGACTCTGCATACGTAGCGGGGGTGGTATCTAGAGCAGATCAGGCAATTTTACAAGAGGTGTCCAACACAGCTCTGTATGAGCAGCTCTCGAAATTAGTTAAACTTGTCTCCCACCGAGAGCAACCGTTTTATGTGATGCATACCAGGTCGCACACTGATTTGCCAGGGTTTATTGCTGAGGGTAACAGGAGGGCTGACGCTCTTGCTGGCCCTGTAGCAATAGCCCCGTTGCCTGACGTTTTTGAGCAGGCCAAGCTCAGTCATCAGTTGTTCCATCAGAACGCGCCTAGCTTAGCTAGACGTTTTAACCTCACACGTCAACAAGCTAAGGCGATTGTCGGCTCATGTCCTTCCTGTCAGTCCCACGCTGTGCCTACCCTGCATGCCGGAGTCAACCCTCGCGGGTTGGAGAGCTGTGAACTCTGGCAGGCGGATGTCACCCACATTCCATCCTTTGGGAGACTGAAGTACGTTCACGCCTCCGTCGATACCTTCTCTGGTGCTGTCTATGCCTCTGCGCACGCAGGTGAGAGGGCCCAACATGTTATCCAACACTTTGTTCAGGCCTTCTCATTCATGGGCATCCCCAAGGGGATCAAAACAGACAACGGCCCTGCGTACAAATCCAAGGAATTTGCTGGCTTCCTGCAGCAATGGGGAGTGGAGCACAAGACAGGCATCCCCCACTCCCCTACAGGCCAAGCAATCGTAGAGAGGACCCACCAAGAGATCAAGAGGGTCCTTAAACAACAACAACAGGGGTTAAAGGTGGAGCCGCCGGCAATCAGATTGGCCCGAGCCCTTTATGTGGTCAATTTTCTAAATTGTTCCTTTGAAAATCCCAATCCGCCCATTACCATACACTTTGGGTGCAATAAGGAGTGGAAGTTCGATCCCAAGCCCCCGGTGCTGGTGAGATCGCCTGAGTCAGGTAAGGTGGAGGGTCCGTTTGACCTGGTGACGTGGGGGCGTGGGTACGCCTGTGTCCTCACGCCTACCGGGATCAAATGGATACCTGCCAAGTGGGTGAAACCATTCATTAAAAGGAAGAGGGAGCGTGACGACAGCGTCCTGCAGGTGGCTTCGGCAGCATTCCGCCGTCGAAGGCGAGTCTCCTCCAGACCCTCTCTTCCCATCCTGTGGGAATGGGACCATGACCTGTCCTTTACCTATTTCTGTGACCCAAATTAATAATTTTTGGCCCCCCAGTTTTGTTTTTCAGACCCGGACCCAGGATGCTAAGCCTCCCGACCGTGCTCTTCCTGACCAAGCTGCTAATACTCACTCAAGCTTGGACCATCCCACAGCCGCGAGCCAATGTGTGGGCTCTGCTCGCGGAATCCATGGGACAGGATCACATCTGTCTCAATCAAGCATCAGCCTCAGACCCGATGTCCACGTGCCTCATGGGGGTTCCCTTTAAACAGTGGGAAATGCCCGAAAGACTTCTTCATTGTGCCCGCTGCATCAGTAAGACCCCCTGAGTTAATCCCTTTCTTGGCTGGAGGAATTTTATGCTTCCCTGCCAAATATGAGAGAGGAACCCCGAGAGCTGCAGCTCCTCAGAGCGGCTACAGCTCCCACCTGCATTCGTATTACCAATTCGGCCGACGCTTTAGACAACCGCACCAAGCACGTTATTCAATCTAAGGTGCTAGACAGAGCCCACTCGTGGTGCGAGAGGTTGGTCAAGGGAGTTCTTCCCCCTCCAGTTCACAACCATCCCAAAAGGTTACCCGAGGGAGTCTTTCTGATCTGCAGAGATCGGGCTTGGGCAGGTATCCCCTCTCGTCTTTCTGGAGGTCCGTGCACCCTAGGGAAGGTAGGGCTGTTCACACCCAACAAGACGCAAATTACGGAATGGAGAGAAAAGCGAAAGAGACAAAGTGGTGCACATGGATTGGCAGTCTCCAAAAGAGACCTTGAAAAATTGGACCCGGATTGCGACTCGGAAATTATTCATTGGAACAAAACTTAAAGAGGTCGCAATCACAAAATTTGCCCCATGGGTCTCCATTGCTAAGGCCATGGGAGAATTGGGACATTTTGAATGTTGGGTGGCGAAACAAGCGAATTTAACCTCCAGAACCCTATTCAACCTCCTGCAGGACGAAGAAATAACGAGGCAGGCCTCCCTCCAAAATCAGGCGGCCATAGACTACCTCTTACTTCTCCACGATCACACGTATGAGGAGTTTGAGGGTCTGTGTTGTTTTAATCTGTTGACTCGGGCTGAGAGCACTCGAAAACTCATTGCACAGATGCAAGATATGATCAGTGACATCAAAAGAGAGACAGGTTGGGGCCTATCAGGATGGGCCGGGTCCATTTTAAAAACATGTCTGTTCATTTTATTTATTATTTTTATTGTTTGTCTTGCTTTCGGACTAATCAGGAGATTGTTAATTAAGTTAGTTTTAAGTTCCACATCTGCCCCCTCTCCGGCTGCTGCTCGGGTCGCCATCGCCATGGCTCCTGAAGATGAGTTGAAGGAGCTTGAAAAGGAGCTTGAGGAAGAAGGTGACGGTGAAAACCTCGCAGACGATTAGTGGCCAGCTCAATAACCTTGATTCACCGACTGTTACCTGGACTCTGAGCATCCGCCGGACCCCCCTCAGTTTCGTTCTTTTTAGTAAAAAGAAAAGGGGGAGATGTGGCAGTGTATTAATTTAATCAGTTATGCTTTGTATATTTTTGTACTCGTTTGGTTCTCTGTACCCTTCCCCCTGATGGTTCCTTTGTTTAACTCACATGACTCCTGTCTGCACCTGCACCTGTTATGCGGCACACGGTTAGCTGTCTGTTATTCTTTCCCGCCTTGGTGAAATCCCTCCTACCCTCTCCTGATTAGTTCAAGTTATGTTCTCCCACCCCCGGGTCCCCTAGCAACTTGCCCTGGTTGGCCAGCAGTGACTGACCACTCCCTTTGCCCCCCCCGACTCACTTCGGACAAAAACCCACTGCACTCTCCTCCCCCCGAACAGTCCCGGGCTGAGGAGGTGTTTCTAATAAACCCTCTGTTCATCTGGAATTTGTTTCCTCCTTTCATTCCACTGCCTGTCGAATCTCCATCGCTCACACGAGCCCCTGTTAGGACAAGAACCCACAGGAGTCAGCCCTGCTTGCACTGCGCGCAGGCTGACCCTTGCTGACGTCTGTCGCGGTATCCGGGCTAGCCGGTGATAGAGCCCGTCGGCTCTGAGTGAGCACCCCGACCCTTTTTTATTCTTTGTTTACCTTGCCAAGTTCAGCTCCAGCTGCACCTTGGCCTTCATCACTTCATCCCTACACTCTTACCAGGATACTTGTCCCTGCTTCCATTGCCTGTGCACTTTCTTCTTGACCTATGGCTTCACCAGAAGGTCCCAACTCTGCTGTGCCACTCACTTGTTTTCCTTGCCCAATTTCTTGCACTTGGGGTCATGAGCTTTCATGCTTTACGGAAAGTGTCCTTAAACATCTGTCAGTTCTGTTCTGTTCCCTTGTCCGTGATGATGGTTGCCCAGGAAGCCCCATTAGCTAACTCCTTTAACATCTAGAAGGTTTTCTTTCTTAAATTTCCAGGTCCTGACTTTACTCTTTAACTCATTCCTTTTCCTCAGGACTGCCAACTCTACCAGTGCATGATCACTGCAGCCAAGGCTGCCTCCAATCTTGATGTCACCAATTAGCTCACTGGTGTTGATGACCATCAGGTCCAGTAACGCGTTCCACCTGGCAGGACTGTCTATTGCCTGTCTTAAGTTATCCTCCAGGATACCTTCTGGGTGCCTGTAGATAGCAAATTCCACTCCAGGAGTCTCATGGATTGCCTACAGCACTATGAAGATTTTCTTGGTAGGGGCCTCAGACAAGCTATTTTAACAAAATTAAGGTCTCCTAAAAAGGGGGCAAAGAAAAATCCATGCTTCTTTCATGCTGAGAATGATAATGTTTTGGAAATGAGTAAGTATATGAAAAATGCTGTATAAATTAATATTTATGTGGCAAGGTGGTTGGATATCATGATCTGTAAGGTCCCTTCCAATCATAGCATCATTACAATGATATTATCTTAACTAAAACTGTTAATATGAGTACATTTTTAAATATCTTGAACCCTTGTTAATTCAGAAGTCTTTTAAAGGAAACTTACTAGATATCAACTGCAATTTTTATCATGTAAGGCCTTTTTTTTTATTCATCCACAACACTTGGCTAATGCATCTGAAGAAAAAAAAAGGCAAAGAGAATCTAGAACTGTTTTCCTCTTTTTATCTCATTATTTAACTGTTAAGTTCAATTGTGGTCGACTAACATATTTTTAAAGGAAATTAATTTCAAAGTTTCTAGTTTCTGTGTGAAAATTATTATTTTTGGATAGAAACTAATGTATTAGAAAAAATATTCCAAAACAATGCATTTGAGGAAACAATATTTAGTAAGGACCCATCAACACAATGTAATTCAAATAATTTCAATTCTAAAGGACAAGCCGTGTTATGATAAAATGCAATTTAAGATGAGCATGTATTTGAAATATTTTCATCCATTTTTGGTTTAACATGAAGTTTCACCTTAGAAAGGGTTGGCAAGGGTAATATTATGGGTTGAGCAATTGATGTTAAATCTAACATGCTAAATCTAATTATACCAAAAATGAGTATCAAAGAAAATTCATTCAATTCTGCCTTCGAAATGCTCAGAAATTAATGTCGATTTAGGGTATTAGTGCCTGCAATCATACCAAAAATGTATTTATCATTGTCTAGTGACAACAGGCAGCTTTCAAAAAAATATGTAATTTTAAGTTGCACTGGTAAGTATCTCTTTGTTCTAAACATGAATTACAGAAAACAGCATGGAAATTCACAACTTTTCAGATCTTGTATTTGATCCTCATACCGATCTCAGCAAATAATAAGTCCCTCTACACTCCTTGCCAATTTTCTACCACATAGACATATACTAAAACTCAGTTAAATAAATGGAAATGCATTCATGAACACTGTAGCCTCTCTGAAGAGCACTAACAATCAAATTCATGAACATTTCAGTAAAGAAAGTACCTGATGATTTTCAAAGATAACTGATGTAGCCTTGCTTTAAATCAGAGAGTTGGAATGAAAAGGATGCAAGAATTTATCTTTGGGAATACCTTTCTGATTTTGTGAGTGCTTATTTATTCCATGTGGAAAGTCAGCCTCTTTCAATGCTCTCCATTAAATCACCAACAATGGTACCAAAGCCATCTTGTCAGTAGACTGCTAGTAACTAAAGCACTAGCACCTGTAATTACTAGTGGTCAATTCACTAATTTCTGAGTTTACTCTTGGTGAATTGTGATCACTTATCATAGATTGGTTATGTTCTGCAAATAGTCTATAAGTTTTTTTGACTTTATGCTGTCCAAATATAATAGAATCAGTTTGGTGGCTGGGCCAGCGCAGTTTGTCTTATTATTCTGAAATTATGTGTAACCATGAGAGATGTATAAAAAAAGCTTAATACCCTCCAAAGAGCTAGTATCCCATTTCCTAAGGTGTGGATTCTGGACATAGAGATGACCGTTTTCAGAGAAGGTGAAATAACAGGGGGAGATAGAAATAGATCTCATGCAGAAGGTGGATATGTTGCTGTGGCTTCAGGCACTCACAGCATGCAAAATGTACAGAGTTACCATATGTTGTATTGATCTACTGAGGAATAGGATATGACTAGCCTTAATATCTCTTCAAATACCACTCTCCTCATACTTCTACAGCTTGCTGTTTCAAATATAAGTAATATTGTTGTGGAGGATGTTCCACCATGTGCAACCATGTAATAGATGCATTTTCCAGTGGAAGTCTTCTGGCTCAGCAGAAACTGGAGTATAAAGAATTTGTACTCTCTTATTTCCTTTCTCTCATTTTTGTTTGCAAGCTTCCCCATATAAGTTTTACTTTAGGTGGTTGATTTGCTGAGAGATGAGTAAGTCACATTGTTGAGAAGAGACTTATTAATTACTTTTGTTTTAAACAATAAAGAATGTAATGATTTTATTGTGGAAATTTAGTAGGACACTAATATAATTAGTCACTGTGTAAAAGATGATAAAAAGTCCTCTTGTACCTGATTACAGTTTCAACTTGCCTCTCCAGGATAACCTGTTTTTAAAATCTTGAGGACTAGATCAAGTAGAAAACAAGTTTGTGGCACTCTGGATAAGCAACTACTTCTGAAAACCAAATCAGTTAGGTATCAGTTGAAATTACTCTGGTATTTAATAAGGCTAGAGACTGAGAACATGCTGACCTTTAGCCTTATGAATTAAGAAATAATGTTATGAAATGCTGCCACCTGTCATTTGCATTAACATTTTTCCTCACAGTTCCTAGAGAAGAGTGAATCTGGAAAATTTAGTCCTTTAAACTCTAGGAAAATACAACAGCTTTGCAATCCAGCTTCATTGTGAAATAGTTTGGGACTGAACTGTTTATGGCAAGAGAGGCCAAAGGATGCCAGCCTACAGATTAAAGGGCTGGCAAATAATTACAAGGATTGTGCAAACTGGGGAAGACTAAAAGGAACAAGAAGTGTTCTTGTACACTGACTTTGTACCGTTGTGGTGACCCCAACATAAGGAGGACATGGAACTGTTGGAGCAAGTTTGGAGGAGGGCTGTGGAGTTGATAAAGGGGCTGTAGCACCTCCCCCTATGAAGACAGGCTGGGGAAGTTGGGTCTGTTTCACCTGAAGAAGAGAAGGTGCATAGAGACCTCATAGCAACCTTACAGTATCTGAAAGGGGCCTACAGGGAACTTGGAGAGGGACTCTTCAGCAGGAAGTATGGTGCTGGAACAAGGACTTATGGGTACAAACTGAAAGAGGAAACATTTAGGCAAGATATTAAAAAAAAATTCTGTAGTGTGAAAGTGGATAGGCATGGAAACAGGTTGCCAAGGGAGGCTGTGGATACCCCAAGCATGGCAGTGTTGAAGTCCAGGCTGGACAAGCCTTTAAATAACATGACATAGTAGGCCAAACTACCCATGGCAGAGGGGATGAGTGAGGACAATATTTAAAGGTAACTTCCAACCCTGTGATTCTATGTCTGAGAAGAGTCCTTTATACTCGTCTCCCAGGTACCAAGCAACAGGTCAAGAGAAAATGGACTCAGGTTTCACAGGGAAGGTTTATATTGGTTATCAGTGAAATGTTATTCACTGAAAGGGTGACCCGGCATTGCCACAGGCTACCCAGGTAAGTAGACTCACCATCCCTGGACTTGTTAAAAAGATGTGTAGTTGTGACATTTGGGAATATGGTTTAGCAGTGAACATGGCAATGCTGGGTTAACAGTTAGACTTCATTATCTTAGAGGTCTTCTCCTACCTCCATGAATCTATGATTCAAAACGCGATTTCTCATCACACATCCCAGTAAAGACCAGTACTTTTGCCAAGCTCATGAGCTCACCGACAGCCTACCCGTGGCCAGAGTATTCATAAATTTAAAAAGGGAAGACATATGCAGAGTGTTTGTCTGTATAGAACCAGCAAACAGTAACAAAATAAATCAAATTATACCACTGTGTAACAAGAAGCACACTTTAGAAGACAAGTCTCACATGCATGAGCTGGATGCTGATTACATCTCCCAGTAATCACAATGAGACATCGTGTGGAACTATTGGCATTATCACACAATCACAGAATGGTTGAGATCGAAAGTAACCTCTGAGAGTTATCTGGTCTAATATCTCTATTCAAGCAGAGCCACCCAGAGCAGTTGCCTAGGCCCATGATTTTTGATTTCCTCTGAGCAACTACAATCTCTCTGGACATCCTGTGCTCAGTGCTCAGTCAACCGTCACTGTGAAAGCAATTTCTCAGTTTCAGGGTAAACTCCCTTTGTTTCAGTTTGTGCTAATTGCCTTTCATCCTGTCAGCAGGCACCTCTTAAAGCAATCTGGCTTTACACTCGCACTTCAGGTATTTATATACATTAACAAGATCTCACCTAAGGCTTCTCTTCTCCAGGCTAAGCAGTTCTAACTCACTCAGCCTTCCTTCAGAGTGCTCCAATCCATCACTTTTCTGGCCCTTCACTGGCCAGTCTCCAGAAGATCCATATTTCTTTTGTTCTGGGAAGTGCAGAACGTATCACATAACTCCAGTTGCAGCCTAAACAGTGCTGAATAAGGGAATCCCCTCCCTTAAACTGGAAAAGGGAAAATGATGTTTCTCAAGACATCATTAGCCTTCTTTTTGACAAAATCACATTAGTGATTCGTGTCCACCAGGTCCCTCATGGTGCTTTCTGCCAAGCTTCTCTCCAGATCAGTGGGCCACAGAGAACCCTCTGATGTGTAAGACTCCATTCTCGAGTGCAGAACTTTGTATTTCCTCTTGCAGATCATCATGAACTTCCAGAAAGCACATACCTTCAGCTTGTTGAAGTCCTTCTGAATGTCAGGGTGACCCTATCAGCCACTCCTTCCAGTTTTGCATCATCAGCAGACATACTGAGGGTACAGTCTGCCCCATCATGTACATAATTAGTGAAGCTGTTAAATAATATTAGACCTAGTACTGACCTCTGATATATACCACTAATTATGGGCCTCCAACTAGACTTTCCTATACTGATCAGAACCCTCCTGGCTCAGCCATTAGCAAGTTTTCATCTCACTTCACTTTATGATTATCCAGCCCATATATAAACAGTTTATCTATGAGGATCTTACAGGAGACAGTGTCAAAGGCCTTACTGAAGCCCAGGTGTATAATATTCTCTGCTCTCTTCCCTTATCTACCGAATAATAAGGCTGCTCTCTTCCCTTATCTACTGAATAATAAGGCTAGGAATTTCATTATAGTTGTTTATCAGGCTGGTCCAGTGTAACTTCCCCTTCAATCCATGCTGAGTACTCTTGGTCATCTTTTTGTTATTCACCCATCTAGAAATTTTTCTCACATCTACTTGTTCCATCTCCTTCCCAGAAACTTAGGTAAAGCTGATTGATATGTTACTCCTTGGGTCCTCCTTCTTGCTCTTCTTCAAGACAGCACAGACATTTGCCTTCCTTCAGTCTTCAGGCACTTGGCTCAGTGCCATGACTGCCATGACTAATTAAAGATTATCAAGTGTGGCCTCCTAATTCCGAGCAGCTCCCTCAGCACTCATAGGTGCATCTCATGGTGGCCCATGGATTCATGTATGTTCATTTTGCTTAAATGCTACCTGGCCTGAACCTGATCTACCAAGGGTGCATCTTTGCTCCAGGCTTTCCTCCAGTCTCCTAGTCTTTCTAGAAAAGATTGACACAAACAAGACATTCAGTACCTCAGACTTTTCCATCTTGTGTATCCAGGTCCCCTTTATCTCTGAGCAACAGGTCCACATTTTTCCATCTTTCTTTTATTGCCTGTGTTCTTGTAGAAGCCGTTCTTGTCTTTGATGTATGTGGCCAGATACAATTCCATTTAGGCATTGGCTTTCCTCACTTTATCTCTGGTTGCTTGAAAAATGTTCCTGCATTTCTCTCAGGTCTAAAAGCACCCAGCTTTGGCTTTGTCCCTTGTGTTTTTCCTTTTCCATCTGAGTTTGTTTAGGAGCTCTTTGTTCATCCACACTATCTTCCTATTTTTATCTAACTTCATGTTCATTGGGATGGTAGTCTCTTGAGCTGGAAGGAGCTGAACCTTGAATATCAACCAGCATTCTGAGGCTACCCTTCCTGCCAGGGCTTTTCTGAAGTTTCTGGGACATGAGCTTGCTTTTCACCTTCCTCACTGCCCCAGGAATCCTCAATTCCATCATCTCATGGTCACTGCAGCAAAGGCTGTCTTGATCTTCACATCCTAGATGAATACATTCTTGTTAGTGATTATGAGAAGCAACAGATCACCTCTCTTTGTGTCACTCAGAAAAGATAAGCCTAAATGTAGTCCTGGGTTACCTGTGTCCTACTGTATTGTCTCTACACTAGATACTGGGGTGTTTAAAGTCCCACTTGAATACCAAGGATTGCAGGCATGAAGCTGTTCCTGTGTGTCTATAGAGAGTCTCATCTGTCTGTTTTTCTGGGTCATGTGTCTTACAGCAGTCACACACTATAAAGCCACCTTTACCTGTCTTCTCCTCCTAAACCCTAAACTGTAAATTCTGATTTGTCTCCTCACCCATTCCCAGGCAGAGCCCTGTACCTTAGCTGCCCTCATATATAGTACATTTTCCCTTCTCTATATTCACATTTTGGCCTTTGTAAAGAGTGTCTATCTCTCCATTGCAACACTCTATTCATTAAATTCAATCCATTTCAAGTCCATCGCTGAAAGAGATGTCACAGACAGCCCAGAGCAGTTTCCAGGCATGACTAGTTTGTCTTGAATGTCAATAACTGATAACACACCACTGAGACCAGGGCAGACTTCCATGAACTCTACTGGGATCATGCATGAACAGCTGCAGTGCAGGAAAATGTCTGTACAGAAGATTTTATAAAATCAGTCTTCAGTTCTGAAAAAAATTAACTAAACCCTAAACAAATGAACAACAATACAAAAATTTGCAACACACACAAAAAAAATGAAAGTACTGTAAAGTCAGCATGGGCCAAACAGCAAATAGCACAAGCTAAGCCTAAAGATAAGAAAAGGGGAAAAACCTATGAAGACTAATTTACCTAGGACATAGGAAAATGTGAGTCTGTGAAGACAGTTATCAATTTCAGCAGTATACTACTGATACTAGTATTTGTCCTGGCAGAATTACCTATGGGCATATCTGGAGAATGGCCAGCTCTGACAACATCCAAGTGCTTAACTGTGGGATTGCATTTTATGGAAATGGTTTGCTCTGGTTCACCCCTGGAAAGTGTATGGTTTATCCCAAGTCTGTACCCTCCCTGCAGTATCGTGTATCTGTAACTCTATTGGCTGTAGAATCTTACTGCGCCCCTTTGAACCGCTGTGTTAAGGGTGCAAACGGAGAGGGCTCCTCTTTTGCCCTGGTGGTCTCTGGAGATTGCTCTGTCCCCATCCCTCTCCCCTGCTCCCTCTCCCCCCTTCCCTTCCCCCCCCTCCCTTAGTGACCCCATGCTGCCTTCCTGGGGTAAGACTCTGAATAAACCCTCATCTCATCAGCACCTCAGCAGCGTCTGGAGTCTCTTTGCCTGCCAGCACGGGAACACCCACGACCCTAGAGCCCCGGGGGGCTCCCGGGAAACTCTTCCTGGGATCCCCCCCAAAATCTAAACTACAACACTTAACTGCCATCAAGGTCTGATAACTGGTTTAGACCTGTTTGTGCCTCACATGGCTAAAAAGTCAGTACTTTTGCATGTGTTTACACAAGAGAACTGTGTGTGGTGGAAACAAGTGTGAAAGAAAAGAATTAGACTTAAGGGCATTTTTATCTTCACTTTCAGTTCAGGCATTTTCCTTTTAGTGAAACCAGTTGTCTTGGACAATATGTCATTATACAGTCAGGGAACTGCCCTGATTAAATAACAGAGTAATAAAGTTAAATCTGCTTGTGTAGAAAAACGTTACAAGAGACCACTTATCTATGTCAGAGTTTCAAGAGTCCATTAACAACAGAGACTTGTTGACAGTGTTTCTTGTTAAGGTCCTTCACTGTACTAGTAAAAACTCAAAAGATTTGTATGACAGGATGCTCTTAATATTTTCATTCTAATATGTTCCACCGAGACACCTGCTGCTCAGGAGAGATGACCAAGAGCTAAGGAAATGGTGCTGTGTACAGAACTGATCATTATTTCACTAACTGCAATGGGTAAAAATTCAGTTTTTATTTCTTGACCTCTATGAACATTCTAAACACATCTGCAGCTTGCCATGTTCTGACAGAAGAGAACACCTTTCAGAATTACCTAATTACAGGTATGTATAAGAACACAAAAGCACTAGAATGCTGATCCAGATTTGTGTCTTGCTAAGTCTTAGGATCACACAGGTTTCATCTCTTCAAGGCCTGTAATATTGACATGAACACATCTCAATACACAACATTTGTATTTGCTATATTGTCTGGCAGCCATATTTTCATCAGGCTCCAGGAGTATGTCAGAGTGACTGCTTTTTCTGTTCTTTGCCATTGCCGCTCCTAAACCTCTTTACATGACATTATGAGCCAGGAATGGATACTGCATGAAACCTTACCAGGGACAAATCTTTAAGCTATTCCTTTTTCCTAAAGCTGAAAGTCAGCTTTTTAAAAGAAGAAAATGGGTAATGTAAGGGTATATGAAAAGAATGTGTCTCCTCATTGACAGATCTGATGTATTTGCTTTCTCAATGCAAAGAGAAGTAATGAGAAAAGGAGGTCATGAGCAAGAACATACAGACAGAAACCTGATGAAAAAATTGGAAGGGAGGTAGTGATGAGAACAAACCTGGACAGCCACACTACTTGGTAGGGATATGTGAAGAGTGACAATTTTCATTTTTCAATATGAATTAACTCCTGTTCAAATCTGGATCCTAAGAGCGCAGAGAGACACAACATCCTGAGACATAAAACCTGAACCATTAGCATTAGGAAAGACAACAATGAGAAATAAACCTGGTCAGTGGCATTTACTGACAGTTTGCAAAGAAACTGCAGACAAACTGGGACTTTGCTACTGATAAAGACTAAACTTTAGGACCTCGATGTTGAAGAGGGATCTGAGGGATGATCCAAGCAAATGGATGAGGGTTAGGACAAGCAGGTAGGAACAAACCAGAGGGTAGAAGGAAATGTGCCCAAGTGGGTCAACTGTAATATGGGCTTCATTCATATACTTGTCTGGCTGAACCCTGGGACTGATCAGTACTGTCTGTCCTATCTTTTCATATCTTCACATGAAATCTTTCCTTGCTTCTCACTGCATATTTTCTTTACTATCTCTCAGTGTAGAGATTCTTATTCTCTATTCTATAGGAATGTGCTGAGTAACTGACCACAAGAATTGTGTGAGTGAAATTTGGTACCAACTAGTAGAGGCAGACTAGAGTCAGAGGCATCCAGGGGTTGTAGGCACACCTTGCCCGGTGTCTGCTAGTGGAGAAAGTGGGAACTTTTAATCTCCAGCCACTGGAGTGAGAATGCTGTATGTTGCTTGTCAGCTATGAGAAGACTGGCATGAGTAGGCAAGTAGGTTGGAGTAGATGAGCCTCCAGGGTCCTTTCCAACCTAACTACTGTGTGATTCTGATTCTTTGAGATGAGTGAGGGGTTCAGTGCTGGCACATGCTATGGCACTACAGCAGGTGTGCCTGGCACTGGCACATTGTATCTTCCCCAAAAATGTACATGTCCGTTCACTGGCAAACTTCAAGTCAAACAGCCAATGGTCTGGAAGGCCACCAGTTTGGATCAGGGTATCAGGCTGGTTGAGCTCTAAGAAAAAAGCCTTGGCTCCAACACCCAAACTACCTTTTCCGAAAAGGGTTGTTACAGAGATTGTTGCAAATACCCATGAAGGTTAAGGTCTGCAACTAGCTTTTGAAATAAGCTCATCGTTAAGTGCTTAATTTATACCGCATCCGGTTCTCTACAGCTAAGGATATTTATTAAATAATTTAAAAACATACAATAATGCATTTTAATTTAAAGAACTACGCAAGTGATTGTTTTACCTTTCAAAAATGTGCAACATATACATCTTTTGGGGAGGTTGGGTTTGCTTTTGAAATAGATGCATACATGCACATATGCTGAACCTTGATATTTTTCAAGTACTTACAGAACCTTAGAATTAGATTGTACTTTGTGTATGTGGCAGGGATATGATAGCAGAGATATGCATAGGGCTGCATGGATGACTTTGTGAGGAGACACCAGAAGCTGGCCCCATGTCAGAGCTGACTCCAGGGCTAGCCTGTGGCTGGCCAAAGGTGTGTGAATCTGCAGTGTCGGCAGTTGGTGATAACATATTTAACATGGTGAAAACCACTGCAACAGCAGCTGTGAGAGAGCAGTGAACATATGTGAGAGAAACACTCTGCAGACAGCAAGGTCGGTGCACAAGGAAGGGCATGTGCTGTAGATCCTGGGGAAGGCTTTGTTGCAGCAGCTGTGCCCCTGCAGCCCAGGGAGACCCTTGGTAGAATAAAAATCCACCTGCAGCCCATTGAGGATTCTGAGGCAGAGTAGGTGTGTGTGACTCGAAGGAAGCATGCAGCTCATGGAGAACTCAAGCTGAGCATGATCTTGGCAGGATGTGCATCCCGTGGAGAGAAGGCCATGTAGGAATAGGTTTTCTGACAGGATCTGTGGTCCCATAAGGGACTCACTTTAGAGCAGTCCAGTGATCTGTGTTGGAGCAGTTCTTGAGGAACTGGAGCCTGCAAGAAGGACATATTGGAGAAGTTTATGAATACCTGTTTCCCATAGGTGGAACCCCACAATGGAGCAAGGAAGAGAAGCAGAGATGAAGCGTTGCAAGCTGACTATAACCTGAATTCTGCTTCCTCCTGCATCACTTGGGGTGGAGAAGTTAGAAAGAAAGAGTGGAACAAAGGCATTTTTAGATTGCTCTAACTTCTCATTATTTTACCCTGTTTCTTTTGAAGAAAATTAATTACCCCAAGTCAAGTCTGTTTCATTTATGACAGTTGTTACTGAATTTCCTCTCTGTCTTATCTTGACCCACAATTTTTTTATTGTATTTTCTTCCTCTGTCCTGTTGAGGAGGGGGAATGACAGAGTTTGTGGGCACCCAGCAAATAGCCAGTTGCTATTGCTGAGGCTGGAAGGGACCTCTGGAAATTTTCAGTCCAACACTGGTCATTGAGATTGCATTACTGTCTGGATGTGTCAGGTCCTGTATATCTCCAAGAATGAAGAATCCTCAGCCCCTCTGGACCATCTGCTCCAGAGTACTTACCCATTAGGAAAAGAAAGGGAGAAAAAAAGAAAAAAAAAAATATATATATTTCTTCTTTTTAGCTGTAGTATCCTGCATCTCAGTTTGTGTCCATTATCTGTGAAAAGTGGGTCCTTCTTCGTTCCGTCCTATCCAGTATTTATACACGTAGATAAGTGCCTGAGTCTTCTCTGCCCTGAGCACTTACAGCTCTCTCATCCTTGCATCATTCAAGCCCTTAATAGCCACATAAATATGTCTCATCAGGGCTGAATAGAGAGGACAGTATCACCAGCCTTAACTTGCTGTCAATACTTTTCCTAATGGAGCTCAGGACACTATTTGCCTTCACTGGCATATGATTTGCTGACATCACATGACATTGCCAGCATATGGTCAGTTTGCTATTGACCAGAACCTCAGGTTCTTTCCTGCATAGTGTCCCTATTTTGCAGGAGAAAAGAAGACCACAATAATTTCACAACCCTGTGTAGACTGAAAAGCAATAGAATTTGGTTATTTGGATGATACAAACATTATGCTCAGAGATTCACTAAAGTGGAAATTAAAGAACAATATATTCATGTTGTCTTAGATAAAGCTCCCCATGCTCCATATTTTGTGTTCTTTTTTTCTCCTTTAGTAGATTCACATTTAAGCTGTGTTTGCCAAGTACCCACAAAGAAAGTGGGTACTTGGCAAACTGACAGAAACTGTCAGAAAGTTGTCTCAGCTTAGAAAGCCAAAAAAGACCCTTTTAATATTATTTCTACAATAGTTAGATTAAGTATTGAAGATAAAACTTCTAAAATTGAACATGGCTAAATCTATGATGCGTAGTTTGTTTCCCTTGCAGAACAAAAAAGAAACCACTCATCATTACCACATACATAAGGAACACAAATTATCTTATGACAAAAAATATAAAGGAAAAAAAAAAAGAAAAAATAGTGTCAGAAAAATAACTTTATTTGTGAATGAATGATTTAAACTTCACAGATGTCAAACCATTTGTAATCTGCCAGAAGAAATTTAACAGCCCTTCTCTCTTCTTTGTGACTTAATGTAAACTGACAGACACAGATGTGTCTGGAGTATGAGTCTCATGCCATTTACGCCATGATATTCAGTAGCTGCTCTGCTTTAACCAAGGATTATACAGTGTGACAATATGAACACAGCCAAGATGCTGCTCTTTCTCAGGAAAGCCAAGAGGAGCAAAAGTGATTTTCTTTCTGTTACTTCAGGGGAAAAAGGAGACATCTGTCAAGGAACATGAATAGGCTTAGAGGACTACAGAAACTGAAGGAATTGCTGCTTTTGGCCAGACATCTGCCTTTTAAGAGAGCATCACTTACTGAAAATGCAATGTGGCTGAATTAGTTTAGGGAGAAGAGTTAATAAATGCTAAAACTGCCTAGGTCAGGCTATAGTTCATATAATATTCTGCTACATTCCCTTCAGCCATCTGGAAACCTGAAGAAATGAAACATCTAATGTATTTCACATTCCCTCTTGTGACAGAATCAGAAAAGGGATCGCTATAGTAGAATAGAAGCAGAGACCAAATTTTAGAGTAACTGTATTCCTCTTTTGCTTATTGCAGTTGTTGATGAAAGTGTGTGAGAGACATACAAGTACTCCATTATTATCTTTTGTATCACTTTCTTATTACAAATCCCATTCCACGGGATTTTTCTTTCAGGATCTTAATGGCCATAACAACACACCTTTAGTGGATAAGCTTCAATTTCTGGTTTGCATATTTTTAGCCCAGACTGCCTGATTCAAAAATGAAAATATCATTCCTGTCTCTGTATTTGCTTTCAAAAGTTTTAGCTGCCTCTTCATCCATATACAAACTGAAATTAAATAAAGTGTAAATCTCAACCTTGGTCTGCAAAGCACCTGAACTACTTCAGCTGTGCCATGATTTCACACTTTATTTTCAGTAATAACAACATCCTGATGTAAATAGACAATAAATTATCTATTGTCCTGTTAAAAGAGTATATGGCTGCATAACTGATATATCTAGGTGTTACTGTTGCAGCAATGCCCAGTGTAAGGTCAATTTTTCTTTTTGTGAATATGACAAGAACAGTATGAAAAACATATTAATGGGGCAGTTCTTTTGTCTTTTCTTGCAGCATGAAATGACAAATCTGTTTATTATATACTGTTGAAAATCCTTATTTTATAGATAAGCATAATTTAAAGCAAGGTATGCTAAATTATAGACCTGAACCTGTAATAATTTGAAAACAAATTATTTAGATCTAATAGAATTAACTGAAAAGGGAAGCTAGAGTTTTTAAAAGTCTGTCTGCTATGCGACCCTTTTATACCCATGACAAATAACATAGGCAAAGAGAAAAACATTTAAAACTTTAAAAAAGTACTAGAGGGGTCGAATCCTGAACTTCATGACTACCTGTTGCATAATGATGTGGGCCTGAAAGGATTGCACCAAAACAGAAAGAGAAAAATAATACAGAATCAGAGAGAGAGAGGGAAAAAAAAATCACTATTATATATATGAATTTTGTTTTTCTAGAAGATGACTGCTTTTGGAAACAAGAGAGAGCGATTACTACATTGAAAGCTTTCAAATCTCTCACACTATGTCTGATTTAAGTTTCACAGTTCTTTAAATTCTCTTTTGATTTTCTGACATGCAGCTGTAAGTGGGTGGACAGTTGTATTAGGGCTGATCTTGTTTTCTTAAAGTATTCTTCATTCTATACACTTTTGCTTAATAGTATAAAATTCTGCCAAGTTACTGGTAGATGATCTGTGCACACCATTCTCTGATCTTTCTTTCTGACGCTCTTCCACTGATGCTAATAGACCTTTTTTCTTTACATTACATTTTTTAAAGTATATTTGGATTTTTGTTATCTTATACAGATTGCATCACTCCAACTGGAATATTTAGTTTTTCTTCTCTGCTTTAGAAGTTCTCCTAAAACTCTTTTACTGAGTGCTCTGTATAATGATTTCTTCACCCACCTTATTTTGCTTCATTCCTCTGTTACTTCTTATTAAGTACATCAAACCAAACTTTTAATCTTGAGACCAAAAGGCTATCCTTTATACTGCGTTTTTCATTTTCATTTGACCTTACTTGATGTTACTTTTTAAGACCCTTCAAATATTTCACCTGCTTATATCTCAACACCTCTCTTCAAATGACTGCTTCACAGTACTGTAAGGCACTTCACCTGCTCATTCTAATTACTTTCCTTAAAACACTCTTCCATTCTGTTTCTTTTATCTCTTTTGACAAAGTGCCTAAAGAAAATCAACCTGAATCAACCTTGCTTACACAGCTGTAGCACTTTTAACACCTCAATATCTGAGCACATTCTAACAGCTACTGCTCATTAAACAGAAGATTCATCTGTGGGATGCTGATTAGCAAATGAAAGAATGAAAATGAATTCTATGAAAACCTTAGAATTCACCTTTTTTTTCCCCATGTCCCAAATCTTTGGTCATTCCATGTTTAGGCATGACAGTCCTAATATAGTGTTCTTTTTGCAGTTTACCAGCACTAGAATAAGTTAGTTTTAGTCATAAGTCACTGACTCAAAATTCTGGATATTTTGCATTTAAGAACATATAAGAGAAGAATTGGGTATCAGGTTGTAAAAATCTTGTTTAAAACATCATTAGTTGTTACTGGATCCTAAATTATGTACACACAGCATAACCAAAGTTTAATAGGACTTCAAAAGTAATATTTTAAGCTGTGTCACAAATTCTTTCAGTGTTCTATACACAGGAGTGAAAGAACAACTTTTACTGCATTTTAAATGCTACACCTAATGCAAGGAGACATACAGTGTCATATACATACAGACATACAGTGTTTTCTGTCTCACAAAGAAGAGATGATGTTGGAATAGAACAGTATGTGTTATCAAAAGCCTTTTCATTTAAGAAAGTGCTTTTAAAAACTCCCGCTTTCCTCCAAGTCCCTTAGATCACATAGATTTAGGACTTTGGTGACTAGAATTCAACACCTAGACTTTATAATTCTGTGACAGTTTTTTTCTGAGATTGTTCATTACTATGCTGATTAAAATGACAATATTCTTGCAGAATAATTAGTTTTCTGGTTTGATTATTACTACAGACAGTAACTTCAGCTTGAAACATGTTTGGGGGGAGTGTAGGGGTAGCTGTTGTAAACGAAACAGAAGTTTTGGACAAGTGTCTAAAGGATTATTCAGCTGTGATGGAGACTTTATACAGCTTTGTCCAGGATCATGGATTGCACTCCAAATATATTTGTTATAAATGCCAGGACAATTTATTACTAAATTCAATAATTTGGTTTATTAAAAATTCAAATCACAAAATTTGGAATCAAATTACAGAATTTTAAGTAATAAAAAAGACAAAACCCCACAAATAGCGACACTCACTTGACAGAATTTCTCCCGGGAAAAAAATGAGTCAAGGGTGACCCAGAGACACGGACCCTGGCAGTCGAAGTCTCTAGCTGGGTTCACACCTTGCCCACCTAGAGGCTTAACTTAAATACCCTTAATTTTACCCTCGGCAGCCCTTCTCTCATTGTTTCTACTAAGCACCAGCCATTAAGTTTGTTTATTCTGAAAGAATCCTTTGACCTGTTCAAATGCTTATGTCTAGAGTTAGTCCTTGCTTTGAGTAATTGAACCGTCGTAGAAGTGTGTGATGATTCTTCTGCACATAGCATTCGACTGGTGTAAGTCCTGGTAATTTTCGCTGCACGTAGGCAGGGGTAGGTTGGTCCGTGTTCATTGTCTTATCAGTGCCTCGTGTTTTCACCTTCTATTTTTGGACCAGGGAGATCAGGAGA
Organism: Prinia subflava; assembly: GCF_021018805.1. Lineage (NCBI taxonomy): Eukaryota > Metazoa > Chordata > Aves > Passeriformes > Cisticolidae > Prinia > Prinia subflava. The sequence goes on along the minus strand of NC_086283.1, from coordinate 72,763,002 downwards.
GGTGCTTTACAGAAGTTCGTGAAACGTGCGGGTTGAGCAGACACACATACCTTTATACAATATATTACAGTTTCCAGTCTATAATTATTTATAGAACATGAATTAAATAACCCTATTTTCTACATATTTATTTTAAATTAATAAAATTACTAATTACTAATTATAATTATTAAATTTTATTATAATGATAAACGAACGGAAATAATTTAATCAGCAGTATTTACTGCATAATATATGTAGCTATAACAACCAGTATAGTGCACTATTTATTGGAAAATATTGAAGCAATGATATTAAAGCTGGCAAAATAGTTATTATGTAGAAGTTGATGCTACTCACCTATACCAATGAACATTGGCACATCTCTTTAGCTCAGCCTTGAGAAGTAATGTTTAGAGACATTCCCATTTAAAGGAGGAAGCTCCACACACACTCTGAGGAGAGATGCGTTAGAAGTCCCTGCCATTGGAAAGTGGGCCTGGTCTTTTCTGGAATAAAGTGATTGACTGTCAGCCATATGTTTCTAGGCTGGCTGTGTCAGTTCAGCAGCTTTGGATAAGCTATCAGTGCCATCACTTGCTGGTTACCTTATCAGATCTACCACACCTCAAAGTTGTTTATTTCTGAAATACTGTTCTTCCTAATAATGTTTAACTTTGGGATTGATGAGTGTCATAGTTTGCAATGCAAGATGTAACCAAAGTATATATTTTATTATCATCTTCAAAAGTTGTTAAAACAGATGTGGCAGTGTTCCTTATCTTCTCCATGACTCATCCCTGATAACTCCCTCTAGGAGCTGGCTCTGCTAATGGGCCATCAAGTCCCACTGCATGACTCAAAAATTACATCATCCCATTGTGAGATGCTCTGCCCAGGGTGAGGAACCAAGCATTTCTACCTGGATATAATCTGAGGCTTGGAACACCACAAACAGCCATAACTACTGTATTCCCAGAGGACAAGAGCTACATAACCACCACTGGACCTTCAGAGGAAGACCAGACCCCTCCACAGGATCACTGCTTCAACAGAATCACATATGCCATTTAATCGGACTCCTACTACCACTCTGACTGACAAGGTGTCAATTTGTATCCTGACTCCATCAGTTTAAGCCAGTGTTTTCTGCCTTTCTTTTAATTTTCCTATGAAATTGTAGTTCTGACTTGGAATTTCCTGCTGGTTTGTTTTCCACATATACAATGAGTCAGTCTGGTTTCAAGATTCCTCAAGACCAAAAGCAGTGTTACCTCTTTTCCATTCACCATTGGTAACTTTTGTGAATAGGATAAAGCTCAAGTTGGTTTACCCCAACTCCAGGCAAAGCCCTGCTACAGGGCGAGTATTGTCCCACAGAATAAGCAGTTTGCTCTCAAACATAAAGCCTGGCATGGAGAGTGTGTAGCTGGTAAAGAGAGGAAGCAGCAATCACTGGACACTAATGATTCAAATTTAAAGATGCTATGGCAACTTACTGTTATCCTACTAATGATTAGCTTTAATGGCCTTGAGAAAGATACTGATTTTCATGCTTGCCTTTCTAATGAAACTGTCAAAAAATGGAGCTGACAATATGAGAGAGAAAGTATAACAAGGTAAAAGATATAGAAACTGCACAGCAAGTACAAAAAAAAAACAACAACAACAATTAAAAAAGGACTACAATAAATGAGGCATCAAAAATTTGATTCCAAGCACACACCTAAAAATATGTCAGTGCTTCAGCTGCAAGATTTCTGTTTTGCCAGATGCTCTGTTTTTCCTTAAGCATAAGGATGGAATAAGGAAGAGATCAGGGGGCTGTCTACTACACGAAACTTAGGAAGGTTTCCCCAGAAAGATAGTTGCTTGACTAGCTGCACAGACAAGACACAAAGCCATCATATATTCAAATTTTATGGATAAATATTCAGGCAACTTGAAGATTTTGTCACCTTGCATATAAGTACCTATTCAGCTTTATTCAGATCTAGAAGAGAAACTGAATTTTAGAAATTAATATTGTATGGAGAACTAAAAACACCTGTACAAAAGACAAAACCTGGACTGTGTGAACTAAGTAACTTATATTTTAAGCTCATTAAATGTACCTAACTTTATATTAAATAGTCATCAGTGTTAGTATCAGAAGGCAAGGGTGCTGCCATAGAAATGGTACCATGACACATGATTTGCAGTGAGATACCAGTCTCTTTACAATCATCGTCATGCACTGCAAAAACAAATTGTTTCTCCTTTATTTTTTCAGAAGTTCTTTTAATTAAAACACTCTTGGTCTTTGTGGGATTTTTTTTTCAAAATCAACATAGTCTCAAAAATGTTTATCTTTTGAATTTTGTTCAAAATTTGTCTGAAATGTAGCCAGCTAAAGACTGCTTTTAAATCTATTTTACAGTCATAGCTTACAGCTGCAATTTGTTTCACTTACTTTTCTTTCAAGAAAAAATTATCAAAATTTATATTGTCTTATTTCCTCCTATGCAAAGTATTTGTAGTTTAAGTAAAAAGAGATTAATCAATACAAGTAATTTATTCTAAGTTTTTCGAATTTATTCTAAATTTTTAGCTCCTCTCAGTAACAATGTTGTTTTATTGGCTGATATGATAGTTGATTTCTTTTCTGACACACAAAGTAACAAGGATAAAATTAGTGTAAGCTCTCTTCTTCCCAATTAAGAACCCTAATTATTTGTTTAAATTATGCCAAAAATAGCTAAAGTTTAATAATAGGGTGAATTCTTAATTGCAATTCTTTCTTGCCTCTTGACATAGACAATATTCACTGTTAAACTTTAATTTGCTACATCAAATGAAATTCTTTGAATCTAGACCTGTCTTTGTATTTGCTTAATGCTGCTTTTTCTATCCAGAGATATTTGGCTTACATTAAGAAAAACTATTATATAATTCACCCTGTACTACTTTAGTAACTATTTAGGTGCCTGTCAACACAAACACTCTGTACTCAGCTGGCATGTAGGTAAAATAAACCATGACTCAGAGTCTCTTTTTCTTATCACGATGCATACTGGGTATGTAATTGTTGAAATCAGTGAAATTACATATCTGTAAAAACAAGCCATCAATAGAAGGAGAATTAGTCTGCCATTATTCTACTATTATCAAAGTAATTCTTACACACAGAATTATGTTTTAGAAGTAGAGCTCTTCCATGGTTTCACACTTTTCTGTTCAAAAGAATGTCTTCGGCATATCTGTTCAAGCAAAATCTATGCCTTAGTCATTATATGTCTGCACAGAGCGTGGTATGTCAGAACTGTGTTCTCACCTGAAACTTTCACTGGTTCATTAACAGGCTTGCCAACAATGCATTCTATCAAGAATAGAAGGAAAAAAACTTTACGACCTTTCAGAAGAACTTTGCCATTACAGAAGTCTCAAAATATCCTGTAACTGAAAATGTTTTCTGCTTTCAGAAACTTTGCAAAAAATTGAACCATTATTTTTGTGGACCTAATTTCAGAGAACAAAAATAACTGCAGCTATTTTTATATGTGCTTTCACACTTCTATTAGGGGATATTAAGCAATTGGAACTGTTTCATCTTTTAACTAAGAAATTGCTAATGTCAATGTTATTTTACAGGTTGGATTAGGGGAAAAAATAGTTTAGAAAGTAGTACATTACACTGCCTTGCATTGAAGCAATTTGACTTGATTAATTTTCTCAGCATTAATAATGAAAATAAATGCCTATAGTATCCCATTCAACTAAACAAGGGTGGCTTATAAAGGATTTTGTCCACCTACAGACATGTGTCAGACCTAATGCCATTAGGAAAAAAGAGATCAATTCCATTTTTATGCTTGATCTAGATTTAGTGGCAATTCATTGATACTGAGGAGTACATCTATCTTAGCATTTATGACAAAGTTGTGGAGATGCTTGTTTGCTCAAGGTTTACTGTGTGGTTACTGTGATACATTTATTATATTAAAAAGGAAGTGGCCAGGAAGCACAAGTTTGACTTGCTCTGGCTGAACACGAAGAACTATCAGGCATTTTGGGATGGAGAGAAATCCCTTTGCTCTAACTGATCATGAACAGAAACAACAGCTCTAAAAAAAGACAGCATTCAGATGTCTCATAGTAGTGTAGGGCATTTCTGAAGCCATCATGACATATGAGATTAAAAAAAAGGTTTCCTAGGAACACAGAGTAGGTGGGATAGTTATCAACCAGGAAACCACCAAAAGATGTCAAACTGCGTCGCACAAGCAGAGGCAAGACAGAGCAGACAGGTAACATGGGACATCTTTTTAAGCCACCTATTCGGACTTTTTCAAGGCAGCATATAAGGATTTGCTATATTTCCAAGTAATTCTATTTTTATTTAGTACGAAAAAATTCAAATAAAGCAGAGATTTGGCAACGGAAGCTTTTTCTCTGATGTACTTGCTTCAAAAAGTAAAAAACGAAAAAGGAAGGTCAGCTCCAATTTGAGCATCACAGGGGTCTCATCACAGTATATATCAGCAAGAGGTTTATAAAGGAATAAATCTTATGTAGTATAAAATTTAACAATTGGTTAAAGCACAGGAGAGATATCTTCCTATCTCTGCATCACTACAGAGCACTTTCATATCTAAGAACAAATCATAGAGCTTTTTGTGCTTTAGGTCTACATAACACAAAGTAGTGGTTTCCCCTTGAGTAAGTTTGCTTTTTTAAAGTTCGTGGGTATTCCAGCAATGGTGTCCGAGTTTAAAGCATAAAATGGGCAAGGAAAGAGAGAGGCAGCTGAAACTGAAATGATTGGGTAGGGTTTTAGAAGGCAAACAAAGAAATGTAATAAGATGCCATAATACTTTACAAGTTTTCTTGTCTGTCTAGTGATGATTAAGTTTTGGGCAAATAGCTTCAGGGTCTAAACTTATAAAGTGCAACTTTGCATAGGAAACAAGTTGATTTTACAAATGACTGGGAGAAGCTATTTTAATCAGAAATGGTGTGAACAACATAAATATGACTATTCTCCCAGACTATTCTGTGCTATCACATCCCACTTGTTAGTACAGACTCTGCCAAAATAAGATGTGTTATAATAGAGAGAAAAATAATAAGTCCACATTAAGTTTTCTTTAAGCAATTCCTGACTGTCCTCTGGAAACTTCTTTGTTCCAATCACTTGGCTGAAATATCTCCCTCAGTGTCCATTGTCCAAATCTTATTATTCACAATTTGTACTATTGCAGAGCCAAAATTTCCAGTCATAGACAAGTACGTCATGAAACTAAGCATTACACATGCACAACCAAAAAGATTCCCTAAAGACCCTCCATCTAACTAGAAACAAGGCATCTGGGTATTTAGTTTGCAGAAAATTTTAGTTCAGTCTCCGAAGATTCTCCTTAGAAGCTGCAGAAAAGAGGAAAGCAAGTCATGGGCAGTAGGAGAACAGAAAAAGGAAAAGTCAGAATGAGTACCCTCTGGGAATTGTTCACATTCTTTCAGCTCTGCCATTTTGGGAGTCATTTTTAAAGATAATTTTATTGTGCATAATTACCATAGAAGGTGAATAATGCAGGTGTCGGAGAACCTTTTATGTGCTTGCAATGTAATTTATATTATGGATATGAAAAATGTTATTAAAGGAACCTGCCCAGTATGATTTTAAACTAGTTTAAAAACCATTTAAACTAGTTTTAAAAAGACACAGAGACTCCTTTACATCAATATTGAACAAAGAACCTGTATTTCATAAGTACTGAACTATGGGGAGCTCAGCCCCACAGAGAGACGTGTAACAGAGAGACTGATGGAGTCTGCAGCCAGCAGGTCTAGCTGGTTCTTCAAGAAAATACTAATGAGCCTCTGCTAAGTCTGGGGGCAACGCCATGAGTAAGAAAGGAAATACACATGTGGTCTTTTCCTTCAGGTATTTATGTCTCTGTCTGCTATTTATATTTTGGAAAAAGAATATATGTGTCATACTTTTCATCATTTTACATAATCTCTGAAAGGAAAATCATATATATAGGCAGTCCTTCTGAACAGTGACACTAAATACATAGATTTTGAGTGGACTGAACAAATAATTCAGACTCCCTCTCAGACTTTCAGTGGAGGGAAATGGGATAAATGAAAGGGGATTTTAAGGGCACAGCCTATCTTATGGTCTTTAAATAAAATGTATCTCAAAGAAATTCTGATAACAGACTGCACAACAATTCTTTTAGGAAACTGTCATTCATTAGGAGTAAAATTTCATTTATTAACAAAAACTCCCTGATACCTGAGGTTAGGAGCCTTCTGAAGCTGAAAAAGATATCATAGGATGTCTAAACTAGAAAGCATATAATCATCGGCATTTCACTTAAGAAATCCAAAGTATTAAATTCTGCCTTCTGTATACCAAATATTAATCACCTGTATCAAATACTCTCATTACTATTCAGCACCACTATTTTCAAGGAACTCATAAACTCATAGACTCTAGTGTATCAATTTGTCTACCAGTCCTTCAAGTACACAGTACAATCCTTCACCCAAAGAAAAAAACAATCTTACCACTTGACATAAACTGATGACAGTTACTTGTAGATTTTGATACAGTTCCATACTGCGACAGTAATATCATCTGCTGCTTAGATTTCTCTTCCATGGATCTTTGGCATAAAACACAATCTAGTCTGTCTCTCTGTAAAGCTCAGAGAATAACTGAACATAAACTTAAAAGTGAAATCCAAACTTGATGTTCCCAGATGGGTGTTTCAAACATAGGGATTTGGATGAAACACTGCTTATCCAGGCCATTGCCAAACCTTTGAATAATTAAATTTTCCATTTGAAACACAGGGAAAATATTAACAATCTTTCTTTGCAAAGAACGGTTGAAATTAAAATGAGAAGTTACTAAATAACAATTGCAAAGTAGCTCAACACTACAAAAAGAATACATAGGGAGGACAACATTGATAACTCCCAGCCAGAAAAAAGGTCTTTCGTCATTACTTTTCCCTCATATTGTAATAACAAAAACATTGAAAATAGTGTTCATAGGTGCAGCATATTTTAAATAAATCCTGCAATTTCTAAATCAAAAATGTTTTGATATCAGAAAAGTGAGAACTGCTCCAGAATATTTAATCTTAGTTAAATAATTAATTTTTAATCTCCCATACATCTGTGAAAGAAAACAGCTCCACGTAATTCATGTAGCACGTCAGAAGGACTTAGTAAGAATGAATCTTGTACACATAAAAAACAGTTGTTCAGTAAATGGCTCACAGTCTACAAATCTAGAATTATTCACAGAGATTTTTTTTCCCTTAAAATTTGCTCATGGGCTAGGTGAACTCACTGAAAGGGTGTTAAGTCAATTACTCACTTAACTCTAGTTTCTCAGATGGGCATTGTTGTTTGGGTAATGAGTGTAATGCTGTTAGTCAGATATAAATAAGAGACTATTTTTCTGAAATTTTCCCAGTGGAAAAGTAAATGACAGGTTATTTCATTTGAAGGAGACAGCTCAGGATTATGTTATTTTCTGGTAGAATGAAATATTAGTAGAATAAAATATCAGTAAAATTATTTGGAAATACAGAATCCCTGAAGATACATTTTTCAAGCAAACCTTCTGCACTGAATTGAGGCATGTTGCCTAGATCTACCTGTAGATAGTACAAAACATCTGTGTCTTGGTTTGATTCAGAACCAGGTAGAAACACCAAATTTGTGATGGTTTTTTGTATTTACTCTCTTTCTTTTCTGTAAGATAGACTTTCAGAGGAAAAAGGCAAAACAGGCCCAACTTAAAGGTTACAAAGATAGTTTTATTAACACACACTAACAAAAGGGGAAGAAAAGGAAAAAAAGAAAGTTTGAACCCTTCAAAACTGTTCTCCCCTCCCCACAAACTAGTCACTTTCCCGCAACTACCATAGAGAGACAAAACTATGATTTTCAGTCATTTTCACCATTTAAACCTAATGTTCCATCACTCTGGGAAAAGAGTCTCTCTTAATATCCCATGAATTTTCCTCACTGTTTTCCTGTGGGTCTCAACTCTCACAAAGACAGTCACTCAGGAACCTGCCTTTGTGAAGTCACTCCCATTAGCAGCTTTCCCAACACCGCATATGGGCCATGCCTGCATATTTAGGGTGCAATTTAAGGATGCCTCTTCTAGTATTAAGTAAAGATTCTCTTCTTCCATCTCCAACATCAGCTTCCTCTCAAAAACTAGAGATCTCCTGTGGCAGTGTGTTAATTTAATCGGTTAGGCTTTCTATACTTTTGTACTTGTTGGGTTCCCTGTATCCCACCCCTCGATTGTTCCTTTGTTTAACTCACATGACTCCAGCACCTGCCATGCGACACACGGTTAGCTGCCTGTCATTTCTCCCGCCTTTGTAAATCCCTCCTATTTTTCCCCTGATTAGTCCAAGCGATGTTCTATTACACCTGTATCCCCTGGCAACCTGCCCCGGTTGGCTGGCAGTGGCTGGCCACCCCCTTTGTCCCCCCTCCGAATCCTTCGGACAAAAACCCCCCGCACCCCTCTCCCCCCGAGCAGTTTCGGGCTGAGGAGGTGTTTGCAATAAACCCTCTGTTCGTCTGAAATTGTTTCCTCCTTTCTTTCCACCGCCCGTCGAATCTCCATCGCTCGCATAAGCCTCTACCAGGCAAAGAACCCACAGAGTCAGTACTGCTTGCGAGCTTGCAGACTGACCCCCTAACACTCTGTCGCTGTGTCTGGGCCAGCGGTGACAGAGCCCGTTGGCTCTCTGTGAGCACACCGACGGAATCTCCTTTCTCCCTAGGAGCAAAGGGCTTATCAATCCACAGCTCTCAGCTAGAGCCACGCCTGCCCCCAAACAGCATCCATATGTTACAGGGATTAGTCCATTTTCCATGGTTTTCACAAAAGATGTCCAGCCAAAAATGGCAAACTCCTCAATCCCTCCTTCCAATAATCTTTATCAGCTCTTTTGCTCACTTTATCATGCTGTCTCTCTTCATGTGTTCCTTCTTCTCTCTCTCAGGGAAAAGGTTGGAATTCTGGAGGGTTCAGGGTGCCCAAGTCCTCCCTCCCTCGCCTGCGGTTTATGGTGTCAATTTCAAGGCCGAGCAGAGCTCCGGGCGGCCGGGGCAGTCAGGATTCATAAATGCTTATAAATGTCTCTTGCCCACCCCCGGGATTTCATGGGGTGAGCCCAGCCCGGAGCTGCCATCGGAGGGCACAGACTCCCCTTTCCCAGCTGGGGGAAGGGCTCAGGGCCACGGGCAGGGTGTTTTACAGCTGCTAAAACCCGAGCGGGCCGGGACAGGGACATATTCTCATCCCCTCCGCCGGCCCGGGAGCCACCGGGCCAAGGGAGCCTCCCGGGAAAGGCCCGGCCCGGGCAGGCCTCGGGCCATGCCGGGCCCTCGGGGAGAGAGCGGGACTGCCCCTCACCTCCTTCGAGGGCGGAGGGAAAAGGCTGCCTTGGACTCACCTAGAATGTTATATGGGTATTCCTCAAAGTCGCACCCAGCTTCCTCAATGGCCCAACAATATGTCAGTACTCAATAATGGACTCTGATAGGTGCTTGTCAGGAAAACAATCCACACGTCCTTACAGGAAACTACATCCATGTTAACTAAAAACCAAACTGTGTCAACCTATAACAATGTGATACGCAAATACTCATAGGTGGGAGATTTTCACATTGTAATTTCCAGAAGATAGAGAAATAAAATTTCATCATACTGTCTAAAGAAACATACCTTATTTATAAATATATGTATTATTTGTCCAACAAGTAATTTATTGTGTTTGATCTGAATTCTGTAGAAGGCATCTGCCAGTTTTGTTTATTTGATTTTTATTGTATTATCTAACACGAAAACAGAGCATCTGCATTCCTATTCTGTTTATGAGCAGGTTTTGAACTGAATTATCTCCACTACCTCTCTTTGAAATACAACATGTTGGGAGATTGTAGCTGGAAAACTGGATTCAATTGGTTTTAAGAGAAATCAGAAGATAGTCTGCATCTGCTTATGAAAATTCAGAGCATGAATGCAATCTAGAGTCAGTCAGAAGTAAATTCATGAAGACACAATATAAGTGTCAAATTCTCAGCATTAGTCTGCTTTGCTCTACAGGTTTAACCTAATTTGCATTGTGTTCCTTGGTAATGTAGACATACCATACTGCCTCCTTTAGAAGAGGCTTAACCTAGAAATAATTTAGAATGAGAAGCAACAGCTACTTTTTGATCTGCATGTCAATTTCTTTATCTAGAGATTTCATCTAATTCAGCATAGAGACATCATTCAAAGCTGTCACTCAGGAAAGCAGGATTGCTGGCACCCAGAGAAAAAAATTTAGAGAACTGATTGATGTTACTTTAAGAGAAAAAAATTACCTTTTTATTTTTCATTGGGAGAATTCTTGGATGTATATATGGGTTGTGTAGTAATCTTCTGAAGGTAGCATAATTGCATGGGAACCAAAATTATATATATTTACTTTAGTTTTCTTAAGTGTCTTAAGTTTTTGAACAAAATAAGGAGTCAGTATTTCTGAATGTGCTGAACTGTTTACACATTACAGAAAGACTGGACTCACAAGGACTGCTCAAATAATATGGATGTGGCAAATATCAAAGACTAAATACAATGAAGGCAGTATTTAATTTTCCAGCCTTTAGCTGCCCCTGTACTGAGACTCCAACCCAATGGAAGGAGAAAATTCTAATCCAAATCCAGCTGAACTGTGTGATATAAAGTGTTGTTGAGCAGATTATGCCTTCCTAGTGATATTATTGATTCTGTTTTTACTCAGATCATTTAATGAGAAGTCTCTTTTTGTGACAGACTGACATTCCTTCAATCCTAATGGCTCTGGGATAGAACTAAACAAATTTATTAAGAAATTAATTTGTTTCTTTCCATAGAATTGACATAATGGAGTATTCTGGCAAGAACACAAATGGTAAGTAGTAATTATAAATTAAGAATCTTGTGCATTTCAAAACCCTCTTAACATAGATATTACTAAATTTTGGTGTTCTCTCTCCTTTTAACTCTTGTAAAATATAGATGTGAGAAAGTATGAGAATTTTCAATTTTTCTTGAAAAACAGGCAAACTCTGTAGTAGGCAAACTCTGTAGTATGTCTGGAAGTAGTGGTTGAATTATTTTATTCCTGTATCAATTTTACCTTTCAGTGTGCTATTCCAGGTAACATGGTTTCCATGCTGTGGTTACTCAATACCCCTGCATTAAATACACAAAAATACTTTGACAATGCAAAGATTTTGCCCAAACAGTACTTGGATGGGTTCCGTTACTCTGTCTTCCAATACAGACCTTCAAAATAAGTGGAGAAGGGGCTATAGGTTTCAAGTAAGTAACTGTAATTTAAGTGAAAGATTACAGTACTTCTAGCACTTCGACATTTCTGCCTCCTTCCCTCCCTCCCTCCCTCCCTCCCTCCCTCCATGCCTCTTTCCCTTCCTCCCTCTCTTCCTTCCTTCCTTCCTTCCTTCCTTCCTTCCTTCCTTCCTTCCTTCCTTCCTTCCTTCCTGCCTGCCTTCCTGCCTGCCTGCCTTCCTTCCTTCCTTCTTGCCTTCCACGCCTTCCTTCCTTTCTTTTAAGGTGTTATTTTTTAATTATGATTTTTTTAGTGTTTTAATAGACCACTTAAGCATACTTATAAAAGGGTTATTGTGAGCAGATATGCTGTGAGTCAATGATACCATGCCTAACCTAAAGTACTGTATCATAGCCTTTAGTTTCTAATGCATGAGGACATTTAGTTACCATGGCTATAATTACCATAATTTTACAGCTATTAATTTTGTCTGTAGTATTCATTTCCCTAATCTAGAGTTTGAAACAAAAACATGATCTTCACTTTATTGCTGGCAAGAACAAAATTATTATGAAACTCCTAAATGTCTTTTTTTTCCTCCCTTTTTTGTTGAATCTCTCCAGACACTTTCCTTCCTATTAAATTCAAACATCTGTGAAATGGTCAGACAGCAAGAAGATAAAAGCAAATGTGAAGCAACCTTCATCCATGCTGAACAAATAGTATATTATAAAAAGGTTTTTCAGCTGAAGTTACAGAGCAAATTAAGAAATACCTAAGGCTGTAATTTACAAAAAACATGTTTCTTAAACTTCTGACAGTTTCATTTAGCTGACTAATTAAATTGGCTTGTAGGCATTTCAGTGACCTAGTGTTATACCTGCACTATCATTTGGAAAGAAAGCGTAGGTGAGTTTTCCTTGGAAACAGCTATCTTCTGTCTCCCCCACCAAAGACTAGTATCAATTAGTCATACTTTATTGTATCAAATGAGAATGGGAAGCTTTAGTAAAAATAACTTTAAAAATGCACATGCTAACAGTCATGTGAGAGAAAACATCAAAATACATATTGCCAAGGAAAATAAGTACTCAGGATTTCAAATTTTCCTTTAGAGGTGCATTTTCTAGGACTAGTGAAAAAAAGTAGCATGATAAAAGTCAATATTTTCACTGAAATCAATCCAGTATCACCTAACTACAGTAGCTAATATTCAATACAATAAAATTATATTATAATAGTTTATTTTTTCTTTAAATTGGAAGTTTAAAGTGTTTTAAAGGCTGCATTGTGTCTATATGATAAATGGATGCCAAGAATTCTGTAACAAAAGGCTTTCAACTAAGAAGACTGGATTGGATGAAAATTTAAAAAGAATCCTTTCCTGTGTGTATTACCTCACACAAAGAAACACAAGAAGTGAAATAATTTCTAGAACAGTGAAATTTATTCTTCCTTCCCGCTTTTGAGGGTAAATAAAATTGAGCACCTTCATCATTCCACTAAAATCATGACAGCTACTTCCAAACAATTTTGCAAGCATGCAATCTACTGCTGTATCAGAAAAACTGCAGCATGAAACATCCTACAATTTTGTAAAAGTATAATACAGATTAAATCCTTGATAATGGTCAAAACATTGATATATTATCTTTATTTCTTTGAAAACAGCTTGGTATCTTGCCATATAAAAGAGAAAGCACCTGACAAGTTTTAATAATGGTTTTCTTTCACTATAACTGTGTTTTTGCTTTCAGAAAAAAAAAACCAAAAAACAAAGATAAAATGTTAAGAGCTGCAATTATGTGATTAGTTTACAAAGCAGTAGTTTTTTATAGGGAATCATTGAAACAGCATTGTTGTGTATCCAAGGCAGATCACAACAAACCAGAATAAGAGCAAATTATATTTCTGTATGAGTAATAAAGGGATAGCTTTGAGGGTTTTCTTCATTACGAAAAATACATAAAATAAGATAGCAAAAAATCTATTCCTGGATAAGATAATATTGTGGGCTTTGCAGAAAAATACAGCAAACATAATTTGTGTATCAACTGAGTTAATCAACTGATTTAAGCAACATTTCTCTGCAGGATAACGATTTCAAATCCATTACCTAGAATTAAGGAACGTAAAATGAACAATTTTTATTTAGCTATGTCCATGATTATGGTTAAAATCATTAGGATTCCTTGATAAGCAATAAGAACAGTGCAATTTCTCTTCCCCAATTCAAAATCTGCCTACACTATCATGACACTGTTTCAGTAGCCACAACATCTTCAATGTTTTGTAATATAATGTTACAATACTATTTATTCTCCAGCAGCAGTTGTTCAGTTTCAAGCCTGCAAGACTGCACATGACATATTTTATTCCTTTTGAGCTGCAGTTCAACATGAGGGGAAAAAAACTGCTATGATTGCTATTATTGCTGGCACCACAGAAGATCACAAAAGATATAAGGTTAGTTCAGCTTAAGGGAATTGTGCAGAAAGCAGCTCCAAGTCATCTTTGCTTGTCTCAACTACAAACTTTGAGAGCAGATAGTGTAGGTAGGAGTGACTTTGGGATGTTTGAAATCTCACCAGCTAGATACCTGATGAGAGAACAGAGTATTGCTGCTCTGGGACCTGCTGCCTGGGTTAGTGCTTTCTCCCTACTCTGCTGTATTTGTCCAAATTACCTCTATATTCAAATATGAACTTGGTTAGGGTCGTTAGTCTTTTCATGTCATATACTCAATATGAGTCAAGTTGACTCCACTCTCCTAAAATGGTTTATTTGGTGAGGATGAAGATCTCATTTTCTAGAGGAAATCAGTCTCTAGCATAACAACCTTTGAATATTGTATCAGGTATGTTTTTCAAAGTATTAGCTTAGAGAGGAGTCTCCTATAGGCTCATGGTATTCACTGAATTAGATTGGTCTAGAAAGGCTCGTTTAGAACTTTTAATTAGAAGACTGGAAGAACTGAATGAGACTAGACTAGAATAGAAGAGTTAAGTTCATCTGGGAGGGACCTTCAATGATCATCTAATTCTATAGCCTCACTACTTCAGGCTGAGCAAAAGTTGGAGTATTAAAGGCATTGTCTAACTGCCTGTTAAGCAGTGACAGGCATAGGGCATCAACCACCTCTCTCAGAAGCCTGCTCCAGGGTTTGCAATTCTCTTGGCAAAGAAATGTTTCCTAACTGTTGGATCTAGACCTCTCCTGATGCCTCTGTGAATCTTCCCCAGGCATCCTATCATCAGGATGTCAGAGAGGAGTGATCAGCACCTCCCTCTCCACTTCTCCTCCTCAGTAAGCTGCAGAGAGCAAAGAGTTCACCTTCTCAGTCTCCACAAACCCAGCTGAATCTGTCATGGAAAGGTATGTCCTCTGAGATTGCCCAGAGATTCAATTTGCATGCAAGCTCAATCTTGTAGACTTCAGTTTAATTTAAGAAATACTCTGCTTCTTATCTAAAAGAGGGTTTGATGGTTGGTTGAGTGGGTTTTGAGGGTGTATGTGGGGTAATTGCTTGTTGCTTGGTTTTTGTGGGGCTCGATTCGACTAGGAAGCCGCAACTCGTTATGTCATTTGCACCAGTTCTGAGATCACTGAGCTAATAAAGATTTCTGCTTCCTCAAAATCCTAGCACTGGGAATGCCTAAGCTTCAAAGTCTAGCGCCCTCAGGATTTTGTGACATCTGTTTGCAGCCAGTAAGTTTGACAGGATCCCACCTCACTCCAAGAGACATCTAGAGAGTGGTGGGATCTGTTAGTGTTGAAGTGTGGGAAAGTGTCCATTGCTGCATTAGCTACAAAGCTCTGAAGCTTTACCATCAAAGGTTTGCTCTTCCCATCACTGGGAGCTATTTGCTCCCCTCAGACATCTACTGGCAGAGCTGTTTCTAAGCACACCTTGAAGCAGGCAGTGGAAAGCTCAGCTGGAAGACTGAAAATCGTCCTAAACACCCAGTTATGTAAACATCTGAAATGGAGTTCATGACCACTAAGTGCACAAGAGGACTAAAATAACAGGGCAGTTACTTCAAAAGTGTTAGAAACTTTCCAAATCCCAAGCAAATCACCCTAGTGAAAATGCAGTAAGTATGTAAGGACCTTGAGAAAGTTTTATCCATATTTGATTCTATACAATATTCTTACTTCTAGTGTATTCAAACCATAGATCTACAGTCTGTAATGAGACTGACAGATTACGTATGTCATAAATATCCAACAAACGGGATTTAAAATACAGTGAGGGGCATCACAAAAAACAATAGTCTTCATTGTGAAAGCCACAAGTAACTGGAAAAAGAGGAAATACTCTGAGTAAAAACTCACCACACTATCATTTCCTTACTCTTTCTCAAAATTATTTATTATAGACATAATTCTAAGGCACAGATATTTGATCTGATCCAGCAGGGTACTTCTTGCACATTGTATTAAATCTGTGTAGTCTAAAGACAGATGCATCAGAAGTGAGAATATCAGTATTTGAATGTACAGCATCTTTATGATACCTGATTACTAACTGCACTTTATTTAGCTCTGATCATCCCTTTGCTGTCCTGATTTCTTAAATTTCACACAATCTTCGTTCAGAGGTTCTTTACTGTAGCTCCTTGTTTTATAATCATTAATGCTAAAATTTGCCTTAATTACATCTAGAAGTAGCTTAATTAAACCATAGATCTGAAATAAATAATAAATTCTTAAAAAGCAAAATAAAATTAAACAAAACATTAGAAGAAAAAAAGAAACTAGAAAAAAAATAGCACCATGATTTTTTTTATCAAATCATGACAGGTACAACCTGCTAAAATACCCATACTACTATTCATGTTTTTTTAAATTATTTTGTTTCTTTCTTATGTCATGAATAAAATATTTAAAACAAAAAATCAGAAATCTTACATGTCTTTTAGTCTTGAAAGTTATTTGTGCAACTAATTGATTAATTTTTTTAAATTATTGACAGTCTGATATGTTGTTTAAAACATATTCTGCCCTTAATAAGTAGCAATTCTAGGGCAATATCTTTAAAATATGTTATGAAAGAGAGAAAGATCAACACTTTAAGGGCAGGATTTCTACAAAAGGTGTCTGAAAATTCTCAGAGAGAATAGTTATACATGGAAGAATTAAATGTGGTGAGGTATTAATGCCCTGATCTAGTTCCATCATTTTTTGGAGGATGTTGCAAAAAAGAGCAACTCACTTTCCTTTCACTGCAGCTAGATACAGAGAAAAGAAAGATAAAATATAAAGGCATGTAGTAAATAAATCCACTGACTTCAACAGTTCCTATCTCTATCATCTCTTAAAATATGAGTGTTATTACTGTTTTTCTGTATAGAATTTCTTCTGCTATGCCCTGCCAAGCTGTTGGCCTCCACAGCTGTTGAGCCTGGACAACAAAAACAACTTTGAAACAAAGTCTTTTAAGACGCCTCAGTTAAGAGAAAAGAAAACTGTTAGAAACCACACTGTATCCTGTCTTGATAACAATATTCATCAACAATCGATAGAATGAAGGAACCCACATAAGGCTTCTCACACAAAGCAGATGAACCCCAGGAATAATTCTGTTATATAAACATTGATCACAACACTTCATATAAAGCACAGAAAGGTTTCCAAAAGTTCACGATCTCAGAAGTCTGGCAAACACATAGAACAACTGATGCATAAAAATCTATAGGGAAAGGAAGTAGAATGAGGCTTAGGAAAATGCCGTTGTCTTAAGGGAGCTTTAAAATCTCCTTATGACAGGATCTGCGTGGGGCCAGAATGTTGTTAACCCCATGGAGCTGCGTCACCTATGAGGGTTACCCACAGCCTCAGAAATGGCTTATAAAAATAGTGAGACGGCATGATCGGAGGTGTTTGGAAAAGCAAAAGGTTTTAATAAAGATGAAAACAACAAACCATACAAAACAGAAGTGAAATAAGCCATGTAAGGTGCAGGGAGGATCCTTACACCTGCTACAACACCACGAAAATGCACCGAGAATCTCCCTGCTCTCCTTTAAGTATATAATGGTCGAGGAGGGGTTTTTGGCATCCTGTCCAATAGAAATCCAACAGCTTCTGTGCTGGAACCTGGCTAACCATGGTGAGAAGAGCATCAAAGTTTCTGGTTCTTTGCCTTACAAGTAAGACAAGGGGTGAAATCCAAATAGTGTCGGGGTGCATTGCTGCATCCCAGAGGAGCTAATTGCATGGAATTGGAATACTTTTATCACTTAACTCCATGTTAGGGACTAATGAAATGATAATCAGTCTGGCAGAACAGTTGGTTACTAGGTTTGTGATGCAGAACCTGTTTTTCAAAAGCAACAGATGTACGCCACATCTGCATATACTATTCTGATAAGCTCTTGTTTGATCAGATTCTTGCTAGACCTTTATCTAGCAAACTCTCTCCTTATTTACGGCAGTTTCTGCTCCCATTCTGTTTATAACAGACTATGACAAAAGGAACTACTTTTTGGGTGTTAAGTTTGCATTTAAGGTATTTTAATTTTTTTAAAAAATTCTATAAACAGAAACAGAGACATTAATTTTCTGAATACAGGATTATAATACATAGACTTATAATTAATAATATATAAATTTTCACATTTTGTAGAAGTTTATGCACATACTCACACATAATTATAATTATGTCCATACATATACACACACACACATTGTTTTCACATGTACACACAAACACTGCATATCTGAGTAAATACTGAGGAGCTGCTTTATCTGTTTGGGGGGTTTTTGTTTGTTTTTTGGGGGTGATTTGTAGAATTATAGGTATAATGTGTCTCTGGAAGTGAGAGTGACTGATGAAAAGAGGTGAAAGGAGTAGGGAAACTCACCCAACTATGAGTCTGCTCAGGGCAGATACTGAATAGCAGGCCAAGTGAAGGACCTCAGAGTCTTTCAAGCTCTGTTTTAGGTCATTCCATTCCAGTGCTGCAGAGACTGATAATGAGAATATCACACAATGAGGGATACTGCATTTTGAACATGTATTTTATCTACATAATAGGAAAATGGATATTTTGAAGAAAACTATAATTAAGAGCACTTTATAAAATATATCAAAGAGATGATAGGAAGAACACATACTGTGTACATCTCAATGAGTTTGGAAAATTATGATCATTTTAACAGTGACAAGATCCATGTGAAGGCAGCTTTTAATATATTTTACCTGCTGCTTATACTTTTCTAGTTCATTCCAAAAGAATAGCAGTCAGTTGCTAAAGCAGTTCAAAACACCAAGTGAGCTGTAACTAAATTGGCAATGAAGAATGACTTTGAGTCACTTCCACAAATGTGTGAACCTTCCTTTTAAAATTTAGCCACAAATAGAAGGAGGAAACCAACATAAGGCTTCTGACACAAAGCAGATGAACCCCAGGGATGTCTGCCGTAGAGACTTTGATCACAATGCTTCATATAAAGCACAGAAAAGTTTCCAAAAGTTCACAATCTCAGAACTCTGGCAAACACATAGAACAACTTAAAAAGAAAAAGAAAAAAAAAAGTAATTGACTACAAGTAGTCTGAAAAGAGATAGAAAAGACGGGGATAGAGAAATCCAGGTCACAAGCCTCCACCCTGGTATTCATCCCTCACCAATACATTGGGAAACACCCAAGGCACCAGCACTTACACAGACACTGTCATGGCACAAAAGCCAGTAAAACAGAGCCAATGCTTGTTCAGCTGCATAATCCCTGTAGATTTTGAGACTTTGCATGTTTAAATTCTGTTCCTAAGAGCCTTTCCTGTTGCAGATAAAACCTGTCAAAAGGAGTGCGGAATCAGTTTATGGCTTGAGTCCTTTTTTTTGAGGGTAGCTAGCTTGTAAGTATATATAGAGGCAAAAGTATCTAAAGGTACCTATAAGGAGAGGTTTAAACTAGACTTGCTGGGAGAAAAGGGTGGAATTTTGAGTAATAGGAAAGAGACAGAAGCTGCTGATGCACTAGGTATTAAGAGGGTGATGCCTTAAGTTTTAGCTTTCATATTTTCCAGATTCTGTACTGCATTAGTATATAGGTCTGAGCTTCGTATAAAGTCTCAGCAAGTTCTCCTCACAGTTTAGTTAGACAAAACAATTCTTTTCCATCCCAAGGAGAACAAAGGACACCTTTACAGCTTCAGGCCCAAAAAGTATAAGAACAGCAAATTGAGGAAAGCAGTCTGGGAGGATGGGACTTCATAATCTGATGCTGTAATTGAACAATTAACACCAATATTTAAGTGGACCACAACTTATAAAAGTGTGAAAAACTTGTGACCCATCCCCCATCTTGGGTGCAGCCTCAGCCAGGGTTTTGTACTACCCAAGGCAGTATTCTTTAACGGTCTGTTTAATAAATACCTACCTTATTCCTTTAACACTATCTAGCCTCTGTTCTAGGTAGCCTCTAAAGGCATCAAGGATAACACCTGTGATATAGCTCTGTATTGCGTTTTCATGGCAAGGTTTTCATGGGAAGGATTTTTACAAGAAGACACCAGGATCTGCCCCTGTGTCTGAGAGCCAGTTCCAGTTGGCTCCAAGAGAGACTCAATGCCAGCACAGAGGTTCTGTTGCAATGTGTAGGACCATGGTGCTGCAGATATCCACCCTGCAGTCTGTGGAGGACTGCATGCTAGAGCAAGTATAGGTGCCCTGAAAGAAGCTGCAGCCTGAGCTCAAGCTGAAGCAGGCTCCTGGCAGGAACTCAGTCCATGGAGAAGCCCATGGAGAAGCAGGTTTTCTGGCAGAAACTTTGGTCTGTGGGGGAGCCACACTCTTCCTGAAGAACTGCAGTCCAAGATCCATATTGAAGACACTTGTAAAGGACTGCATTCTGTTGAAGAGACACAACACTACAGCAGGAGAAAAGTGTGAGGAGGAAGAAGCAGTGCAGATGGATTTTGCACTGCTTATGTTTGGGAGGACAAAGAAAAGTCATGACTTAAGGTGAGTTTGGAAAGAAAGGAGGGGGAAGGTGAAGCTGCTTTTAGTCTTGATTTTATTTCTCACAATCTTATTCCCATGTTAGTTGGCAATAAATTAAATTAATTTTCCCAAAGTCAAGTCTGGTTTGCCTGTGACAGTAATGGGTGATTTCTCTGTCTGTAACATGACCCATGATCTTGTCCATTTTATTTTCACCCCTTGTCCTCCTGGAGAGAGAGACCAAGTGAATGAATTGGTGGCTCAGGGTGTGGACAGGGGCTCAAATATGGTGTACTTCTCTAAAAGAGTGACAGTCAAATGCCCTACCAAAGTGTCTCTATACCAATGCACGTAGCATGGTGTCCTAATAGATTAGAGTTTCGCTCTTTTCAGTAGCTGATACAAGGCTGTGTTTTGGATTGTATAGGAATACTGTTGATAACACTTATCTTTAGTCAGGGATTTTTTTCAGTGTCTTGTGCTCTTCCAGTAAGGGTGCACACAAAATGCTGGGAAGGAACATGGTCAGGGCGGGTGGCTCAAACTCTACATGCCCAGATCATGCCCAATGTCTAAACTGAGGGAGTTACCTGAAACAGGGGCTGGTCACCATGTACTACGGGGGTTTGGCATCAGTCAGCAGGTAGTGAGCACCTGTATTGTGCATCTCATGGGTTTTTTGGGTTTTCTGTTTTTTAAAAAACTAATTAATTATCATCATCATTGTTATTATTATGTTTCACTTTTTTTCAGTTATTGAACTGTTTGTATCTCAACCTACAATTCTTACTTCTGATTCTCATCTGTGTTCCACTGGCGTCACAGTGTGAATGTGTGGTTACATAGTGCTGGGCTTAAACCAAAGACACACAGGTAACAAAAATGGCTATATACCATTGAAAGGGAACAAGCAAGGAAAGAGAGGTAGAGAGGACAATGGATTGAATGCACAAAGCTGCCTTTGAAAGCCAACAATGTATAGGTTGAGAGTTACAGGTAAAAATTTGCAGGCCAACCTAACAAAGGAAATGTGGTGGTTGGTGTTTACTGCAGGCTGTGTGATAGAAGGGAGTATGGTGATGTAGCATTCTTACATCAGGAAAAAACACACTAACAGGCTCTGATCCCATTGGGGGACTTCAGTCATCCTGACATCTGCTGGAAAAGCAGCACACCAAGACGTAAGTCATCCAGGAGACTCTTGAGATATATCAAGGGTATCTTCTTAATTCAGGAATATGCTACCAGAAAGGAAGTATTACTGAACCTAAATCTACCTTCTTTTCATTGATAAGACATGACCCTTGTCCTGTCATTGATAGTATACGGTTAAAATTATTTCCAAAATTGCAAGCGGGTAACTGGGGAGGTGGTGGTGGTTAGAAGAGGTGAGGCCTGAACCTGCAGGACAGCAAGGCCTTGGGAACAGAATGTTAGCTTACTGTAGCCAGCTTCATGCTATTTTCTTAACCAAATCAATTGTGACTTAGGTCTGGGTAATAATTAGGGGGGATTTTCTTAACCGAATCAAGTATAACTTAGGTCCGGGAAATAAATCAGAAGGGGAGTGTGATTTTGCAATAGTAGTTAAGGGGAGTTGTTAATTAACATATATCATTAATATGTATAATGTAAAGATATAAAAAATCACAAGCATCTGAGTATCCATGGGCACATGATCTGGGCTTTCTGCTGCCCCTGTGCCCTGCGCGCTTCCAATAAAGTACCGATATATTGGGGGTTTATAACCTTTCCATGGTTATATGTTTTCTGAACGCAAACATCACTACAGGCTTTTGCAGACAGTCTCTCTCCATCTTTCTTATAAACCCTCTTTAAGGGTTTAAATATTGCCGTAAGTTCCTTCTTAAGCCTTCTCTTCTCCAGACTGAACAACCCCAATAATGCCATCACCTGAAGGGGGCCTATGAGAAAGTCAGTGAGGGCTTTTCTGTAAGCGCCTGTAGTGACGGGACAAGGGTCAAGAATTTTAAAAAGGGGCAATGGTTTTAAAATGAAAAGTATAATTTTAGACTGAGCACGAGGAAGACATTTTTTACTATGCTGATATGAGACACTGAAACGGATTACCCAGAGGAGCTGTGGATGCCCCATCACTGGAAATGTTCAAGTTCCATCTGGCTTGGACTTTGAGCAGTGTAGTCTAGTGGAAGGTCTTTCTGCCCGTGACAGGGGAGTTGGACAACCTAATTATAGATTCCTCCAAACCCAAACTGCTCTGTGCTTCTAAGACTGGCATCTTGCACTGGCTAGTCTGAGTCAACACACTCCATGTCACGTCACAGGGAATCAAAAATGAATCATGCATGAAACGTTTCTGAAGTACTAGAAACTGTGTGATAACACCTTCAGCCATAGTATCTGCAAGACCAAGGGAGAAGCAACAATACAGCCATGCGCTTCTGCAGTTGAATTTCTGCACTGTTAGGCAAGTCTGAATACTATCAGCAGTTATTAATCACTCAGAAACACTACTGTGAAGACAAATAGAGGAATACAGACCAAAATATAAATTAAGATAAACCACTCTCTAATAAACAACAGATACTACCAGTACGTTCCATCGGTAATTTTTAATTGAATTCCCTACAGCTATTTGTTTTTTGATCTAAGCACAATGATAAAGCCATTGTGATTTTTAATTGAATTGTGTTGGTGTTATGCTAAACTCACATACAAGACATAGGCACATTGAAGATGTAATTCTTATGCATAAGGTCACTCCTTGTGAACTGATTCTTGTACAGCTGCACTAAATCACTGTGTTGTGTTGTGTAATATAAGGAACTAGGCTGTTTAATTTAGATTTGCAGGAGGAAATTAATTAGTAAATATTTAATCCATGAAAAGGACTCAACTATCAGGCCCTCAGCATGGAGGAATGATAAGCATTTTTAAGGACAGAATCTGGACTTTTACAGCAGATTGTGGTGGGGATAAATAGCCAAAAAGTTAATATTCGTAACATTACATTTCTGTTATTTTCTCTACAAATACAGAAAATGTATTTTCCTAGTATTTATACATTATTTATAAATAATTTAATCAAAAGATTGAACTGATCTTATTTGCATAAAACCAAAGAAACTAAAAATTCTTATTTTAAATTAATTGATATGTCTGTGAGGAGAAGATCTGTCCGTTCTAATCAAAGACAGCAATAGCCTTTTTACACTTAATACAACAGTAGTTTGTATGAAGGTCTTGCATTTAGTCTCAGATAAAGGATAACTCTGTTCTTCACAAAACTTAGCTAAAGATTTACACCTATTTATACATGCCTCCTTTATGTTACATCATTGCTAAGATGAGTGATGCCACTCACAATTCCACTGAGATGTTCAAAGGTCTTTATATTGTGTCTCTGCACTAAGGTATATAGGTATATCCATCTCTAAAGTTAAAAAAAGAAATCAAATACTGACAAACTTCTTAATATTTTCTTGAAGTAGGTTATTTCTGTGAGTAGCTTTGTAAAAGGAACAAATAAATAAATAAATAAATTGCTAAACAACAAAAAATATTACATATCTGTAGAAAAAATTGCAAGTAAAATTGTATATAATATTACCAAAATTATAAAGCTTTCTACTAATTTAGAAAAGTGTTTGGTTTTTATCACTGCTTCACTGCTTTTATCACAGAATCATAGGATGGATGAAGTTGGAAAAGGCTGCTGGAGATCATCTTGTCCAACCACCCCTGCACATTAAGATCACCTAGAAACTGTTGTCCAGTACAAAGTCCAGTTTCCTTTTGAATATCTCTGTCTGGGGTTGAAAAATGTAACAAAAAAATGTGTATTCTATTTTCATCTGTTGAAAACGCTTGGGAGATATTGTTCTTTATCTCTTGTAACTCTAGGGGAGGAAGAGGGCTGATGGCTTCTCTTAATGGGACAACTGATAACACCAGATAAGGCAGTGCCTTCTTATCTCTTTCATGGACTTAGTCTTCCCCTCTAGGTGATATCTTCTGTTAATGGGCCATTAAGGTTCACCAATGACATGACACATTACACCATCCCATTGTAAGATGCACCACCCAGTGGGGAGGAGCCAACCATTCCCTACTCGGATAAAATGGGGACACAGGGACCCCAGATCAGCCGGTTTTCCACTGAATTCTCAGAGCAAGACTGGACCCATCTCACCAGCACTGGACCCTTTTTTCAACAGGACCAACTCTACTTCAGAGAAAATCTGTTACTCCAGGAAGACTCATCTGGACTGCTTCCAACACCCTGACAGCAGGGTGTCAGGTCATATCTCTGTCAGGGTTTTCTAGGATTTTTGTTTGTTTGCTTGTTTGTGGTTGTTTTGGGTTTTTTTGTACTTCTGCATTTGTATATTTTAATATTCCTAGTAAGCAACTGTTATTCCTATTCCCATATTTTTGCCTGAAAGCTCCTAATTGCAAAATTGTAATAATTTGGAGGGAGGGGGTTTTTACATTCTCCATTCCAAGGGAAACTCCAGTTTTCCCTGACAAATAGCTGTCTTTCCAAACCAAGACAATCTCTAAGGTAAGAGACTTCACAACTACTTTGGGCAACCTGTGCTAGTGCTCAGTCACCCTTCCAGTGAAGAAGTACTTTCTGCCATTCAGATGGAACTTCCTGTATTTCAGGCATTGTCCCCTGTCCAGTCAATAGGACTCCTGAAAAGAGCCTGGTGCGGTCTTCTTTGCAGCCCCTCCTCAGGTATTTGCACACATTGACAATATTTCCCCTGAATCTTCACTTCTCCAACCTAAACAGCCCAGCTATCTCAAACTTTGCTCAGATGAGATGGCCCAGTCCCGTTACATCTTAGAGTGGAGTAGAGGGGCAGGATCACCTTCCTTGGCCACTGTCAACACTTTTTCTATTGCAGGCCATGATATCATTAGCTTTCTTTGCCACAACAGCACAGTGTTGGCTCCTGTTAGACGTGGAGCCCACCTTGGAGCGGTAATCCAATAAAAAAGACAGTCCACAAACCTTCTTCATTGTTTAAGAGACTTAGATTTGAAAAGGACCTAAGCTTTCAGTATTGATATTTCTTGGTAAGACTGATTTAGAAGGATATTTTGTTTGTTTTATCTGCTTTGTAAAGATATGCTAAGTTCTTCTTTATGGATAAGATTTTTCATACATAATGTATCATGCTTTTATTCCATAATCTTTGCATTTTAGTTTACCATGCTTATATTATCCCAAGTTTGAATGTTTTGTTTGATCTTGGTTTCATATTAAAGTACTCAAAAACATTCTTAGCAGCTTTTGGAGATGTACAACTTTTGAAACAATTTGTCAATTTTTATTGCAATTAATATCAGTGTGACTGAAATTTGCTATCAGCAACTTCTTTATGTACTTGAGCACTTCCTGGCATATTCTGGCAGTTCTAAAATTGCTCCCATGATTTCCTCTGGTCAGCTTTAGCCAACTTTAGACTTAAGTTGAACTGTCTGGATTTGGGTT